>NC_056731.1:10663675-10741175 GCF_019279795.1 Protopterus annectens
AGATAGTTTTTTTAATATAGTTGGGTTAAGAGCCTAGTAGTGGCGGTAATATAGTTGGGTTAAGAGTCTAGGTGGGGGGAGAGGCAAGGGTGGGGGTGTTAGTCTGGATTAGAACAAGGACAAAGCCAGTGCAAATTTAAGTGGAATTTGAGCGCAGTCTTGAAAAGGCTGCTGGAAGGTAGAGTCGTTATCGAGGGTGGAAGAATGTTCCAAAATTTAGATATGGTACATGAAAATATGGCTTCTCCTGCTGAGTTTTTGGGTTTGATAACAGTGAGTTGATATCTGTTGCTTGATCTCAGGGGCCTAGTAGGGTGATAGGGTTGGAAAAGGGTTTAAAGGGAAGGGATGTTAAGGGGGTGGTTAATAAGTTTATGAGCGAAGGTGAGTTGATTAAAGTTAAGGAGTTGTGGGAGTTCTAAGCCAGTTTAGTTCTTTAGGGGAGATACAATGATGGCTGCGGTAGGAGGTTCCAGTGGCAAATTTAGAAATTTTGTTGCAATAAGCATCCAGCTTGTGTAGGTCTGTCTGTTTAAGGTTGATAAGTATGGGGGATGCATAGAGTACGGTGGAGATTAGCTGGGAACTGGCTATGGAGATTCTAGCTGCCTTGGTTAGGAATTGGCGGCTTCGATATAATGCAACAAGTTTCTTGTGAACTTTTTTTATTGTGAGAGATATGTGGGTATCAAATCTATGTTTGTTGTCTAATTGAGTAATTTTGTGTGTTCTGATGGAGAGATGATGGTATTGTCTTTGGCAAGAATGTTGAAGCGGGGGTGTTTTGGATGGCTTTGGAAGGTTGGAACAGAAATTTTGTCTTACTTGGGTTGAGTAGGACTGGAGCATTGGATAGCCAGCTTTCTACAGAAGAGAATGATTCCTGTGTGATTTGTTGTAGTTCTGGTAGAGTGGGGGCAGAGTAGAGTCATCTGCGTACTGTATACAAGATGCTTGTGTGGTGGCAGTATGTAGGTTGTTAGTGAAAAGTGAGAATAGCAGAGGGCCAAGAATGGACCCCTAGGGAACTCAGACAGTAACTGGGAGGTGAGGTGGTATGTTACCGTCCCAGATTACTGATTGCTGGCATCCGTGTAGATAGCTGTGGAACCAGTTATAGGCTGATTATGAGAAGGAGAAGCTAGGGAGAGTACAGAGTAGTAGCTCATGAGATACCATGTCAAAGGCCTTTGAGAGATCTGGAAATACGGCAGTAGAGAAGAGGCCATTGTTTTTGTGATGAAGTATAGTGAAGGAGAGCAGAGCGGAAAAAGTGCTGTGATATGGCCTGAAACCATGTTGGGTTTTGGAGAGGAGATTATTAGCCAGGAGGTAGTTGGAGATAGGGAAGAGGACAGCAATGGGGTGGTAATTGGAGAGGTTGGTGGAGGCGGTGCCTTTGTGGAGGGGAATGATGTGGGGTATTTTCTGTATCAAGGAAACACACATTTCTGTTATGGAATGGTTGATTAGAACTGAAACTGTGTAGGCTAGTGTATCAGCTGCAATTTTCAAGTATTCAGAGGGGAGGTCGTCAGCTGCGAGTTTAAGTTTTGACAATAGTCTTTTTATGTTGGAGGTAGGTACTGAGGTGAAAAAGAAAAGAGGAGTGGGGGGTTTAGGGTTAGGAGTTGATGGGGCTGTTGTAGGGAAGTGTTGTTTGTTTAGAGATGTTATAGTTTCAGTGAAGGGTTTGTTGAACGATTCAGCAATACTGCTGGAGGAGGTGGGAATGGACGGTTGGGGGGTATCAACCTTCCCTGGATGGAGGATAGCGTTAATAGTGGACCAGAATTGCTTAGGGCTGTGGTTTGTAGAGTTTAGGGTGTATTTATAGTAGAGGGATTTGTCTAATGTTATATGCTTTTTGGCTTTATTGCGCAGTTCAAGGAATAATTGCCAGAGTTATTTTTTTGTTAGTTGCCAGTGCTCCTAGGCCTTATCTATGGATTTCATTAGGGTTCTGGTGGTCTTTTGTAACCATGGTACACACCTGGATCTGACTTTGGCATTTCTTACAGAAGCACGGGTGTTTAGGATGGAGAGGAAGGTACTGTTGAAGAAGTGTACAGCCTCATCTAGGTTGAGGTATTTTAGTGGTGACCAGTTAATTTTTTGCAGGGTGGAAATGAAGGAGTTGGGTTTAATGTTGGACTTGTTCCGTATTTGCCTGTGGATAATGGGCTTCAGACTGTTTGTGTGGTGCCGAATTAGGAAAGTGGGGAGTGTCGCTAAGACTGTCAGGTAAGCAGCCTGCTAGGTAAGAGTGAGGGGCTTTGTTGACTAGGATCCAGTCAAGTAAGGTATGATTGTTAGGATTTTTGTTGATTCGGGTTGGGGATTGAATAAGTTGATTGAACCCATGGAGATTAAGGTGAATGGTTGGGAGACTGTTATTACAGGACAGCCAGTTGATTTTAAAATCACCAAGAATGATGGTTTCCTGGGGTAGAGATAGAGTAGTCCAGCTCAGGATATTTTCTAGGGGTGTAATATTTTGCCCTGGTGGGAAACAGCATCCTATGATATTGATTGTTTTGTTTGGGTTTAGTTTGAGATTGAGATTTGAAATTGGCATAAAGGATTTCTTCACTGTTGTGGTGCGGGGCAGATGAGTTCAGGAGTTGAATATTGAGGTGGTGTTTAAATATCAATGCTACACCAATTCCTTTTTTGGACAATCTGTCTATGCAAAGGATGTTGTATTCAGGTGGAAGTATTTCCTCACTTTTGATGTGAGGTTTGAGCCAGGTTTCAGTTAGGAAGAGAATATCTGGGGAATATATGCTTATGCTGGCGTGTAGTTCTTGGATTTTATTGCATATGCTTCTGATGTTTAGGGACATTATAAGTAGGTCTGTTGTTTTCTTGTTGGCTAGGAGGTGAGTTGTGGGTGGGTTACTTGGACTAGGGTTTGTGCTTGGGTTGGACTTGGGAGGACCAGGGTTTGGAAGGATGTCTCCAGCGAGGTCTAGTTTATAGAGGGTGTTTAGGATATGTTTTATATACATAGTAAATTGCTTATGGTATCTTGGGGATATTTTACTTTTGAGTGCGTTAGGTGTTTGATAATGGAGCTTGTGTGTTGGGAGGATGGTTTTGGTGGCAGGGGTTGTTTAGTTATAGTGTAAATGTTTGAGGGAGGGTGTTGAGGGAATACAGTGGAAGTTGTTGGGGCATGTGACTGTAGAGCCTTGGTAGGATGTAATGCGAGCTAGAACTACGCAGGTTAGGATTGTTACTCTATTAGGTAGTAGCATGATTGTATTGGATGTAGGGGAGGGGGTGAGTAGTGGTGTATCCTAATCGCTGGCAATAAGGGGTGGGGTTAAGGCTAAGAATAAATATAGAGGTACTGGGGTGGGTGGAAATAGGGGGTAGGGAGAAGAGCAGAGTGAGCGTAGCAAACAAAGCAGGCTAGAACTCCCCCAGGCTAAAGATTGCAAGTTAATTGTCTAAATCGCCAAATTGTTAGGAGTTATTAGAATCTAGTAGGGAAAAACAATCTATAGGCCTGATTTCAGCTGTGTCCTTTCTGGGTAGATACCTAGTTTGAAGCAGACAAAAAGTGTCAGTTTAAGTACCTTTTTGCCTCTATTTTACAAGTGGGCAATTCCAGTGTATCTACTGGGTTACCTTTTTTCACCTAGCGCTTTACCTTGGTTTACCGATAACAAAAAGAAAAAGTTAACTGGGGAATGTATTTACAGCAGATGGGGGTGGGGGTGCAGCTGCCGTCTCTAGCTGTGGGTAGAAAGAGTTATTTCTGCTTTAGACCAGGCACTTTCTACAGTAGCAGGCTAAGAGGGAAACGTAGCTAGACATCTACAGTAACTTATTTTCTTTTTAAAGCCCTTGAGTCCTTGTGGCTGGTTTCTTCACTGCAGATGTGGTCAATGGCCAAGGACTCAAGTGGAGGACAGAGAGAAAACCCGTTCATAGGGACAGTGGTCACTAAATGAAAAGATGGAGACAAAAACAATTATTATGTTAAGGTCTCTGAAAGGGGAATGAAGTGCTGTAAAAAGTAACTGAAATTATCACCCAAGCAGGAAGTGTATTGGATTTAAGAGTAGCAGCACGTTACACTACACAGGTACAAAATGTTTAGTAAAAAGGCTCAGGTAATTGATGCATTCGCATATGAAGCCCTTGACATAAAAATAACACCTTACTTAGTGATACATACCAGATAATTTAGGTAGACCACGAATTTAAGGAGACAGTTCTATCACAGATATAGCAGTAGTAAACTATCACAACAATTGTATATAACAGTATTTCAATATTGTAACACAGACATTTACATAGCTACATTGCTATAATATTTGTCATGGTACAGCAGTTAAAACAACTAAGGATCGCTCTGACTTGGCAGCAAAACAGGACTTTTAGCAGTAATATGGTGCTCTGTATTTAACTTATTGCTTTCCTTCAAACTGAATCACAGAACACCCAGTCACACTGCTTAGCATCTATTTTAACTTAAAAGTATGTACTAAACAAAAGTGATGAGGAGTAGCAACCCAGTTTGATACTATAGCATCTGTAAGTGCTAGCAGCACTAAGCACACTAAGCTCTAAGCACACTAAGCACCAAGTCAGACTGGAATATGATACATTGTAACACTTTGTCTGTCTACAACTTTTAAAAATAGGAGACCAGTTCTGCAACAGTAGCAATGCTGGCAGCAGCAAAACAATAGAACAATTGGGTTTGTGGAGACCTTAGCTGCAATATAAAAAATAAAGCTCAAACACTTACAATGACACCACGAGCTGAAGGGAATTGGCAGCTGCTGTTCTACACAAACTACAGAATGAACTGGCAGCCCATCTAAGTACCATGTTCAATCATAGCCTCACCTCAGGCTTTGTGCCCACTGAATGGCGCACCGCAACGGTTATCCCACTCCACAAAGGGAGGGCCACAACAGACCCCGGGAATTCTCGCCCCATTAGCCTGACGAGCCTGGTCTGCAAAGCCATGGAACGTATCATCATGGAACTCAAACAAAGACATTGGAGATCTCCAATCTCTGGACCCCACACAGTTTGGGTTTGTAAAAGGCAGATCAAGTCTCCTAAACCTGACTTCTTTGAAGTAGTCACCAAAGCCATAGATGAGGGTAAGGTGGTTCACACAGCCTATCTTGATCTTGCCAAGGCATTTGAAACCATCTCCCACTCTGGAATTACAGATAAACTCACTAAACTAGGTATAAATCCCTATGTCACAAGATGGGTTACCAACTGGCTTACTGACAGAACCCACACTGTGAAAGTAGCAGACTCCAAATCAGACTTCAGACCAGTGATAAGTGGAGTACCACAGAGTTCAGTCCTGGGTCTTCTCCTGTTTGGTATCTACTTCTCTGAAGTACATGCTAACACAGAAGGTCTTTGGCTAACTAAATTTGCAGATGACTGCAAACTAGGAGACATAATAAAAACTCCTAACGATGTGGATATCCTATAAAAGGGCCTCACTGAGACAGATGCCTGGTGTCAATGCCATGGTCTCAAGCTCAATGCCAAAAAGTGCATTGTCATCCCCTTTGGTAAAAACTCTGTACCCATGAACTACCACTTAGGCGGTAGTCTACTTAACACCGAAAGTGTGATAAGAGACCTTGGGACACAGGTGGACAGTAGTCTCTCCTTTGATAATCACATCGCCAGAGTGGTCAGGAAATCCTTCTACGT
This sequence comes from Protopterus annectens, assembly GCF_019279795.1. Classification (NCBI taxonomy): domain Eukaryota; kingdom Metazoa; phylum Chordata; order Ceratodontiformes; family Protopteridae; genus Protopterus; species Protopterus annectens. Next base: position 10,669,382 of record NC_056731.1, read on the forward strand.
GGCACACCTCATCACAAAAGGTTTCTCATCCAGAAAAAAAGAGGTCATTGTTCCCCTCTACTCATCACTCATTAGACCCATTATAGAGTACAACGCCCCTTTTGGTATGTACCTCACAAGACATCTACAACAACTGGAAAGGCTGCAAAAATACCTCACAAAGAGGATTACAGGCCTCAAACAGATACCTTACGCAGACTGTCTCAAAAAACTCCAGCTTTACTCCGCCGCATATAGCCTACTCAGAGGCGATATCTCCCTAACATACAAAGCTATGTCAAACCCAGAGCTGTTGGACATGCTCCACTTAAAGAAATCCCAATCCCTCCGAGCTACATGCTCTAGGGACCTAAACCTTGTCACCACAATAAACAGAACATGCTGGAGGGATAGATTCCTGTCCCAGAGACTTCCCATACTCTGGAACAGACTACCCATCTATGGCAAACAGAGCTCATCATTAGCACTCTTCAAGAAAAATCTTGATGATTGGATGGGCAATAGGAAATTCACCCTGGGGATCACTTCTGTGGTTCTGCTTGACAGGGGCACAGGAAAATTATTTTCTTGGGTGGCGAAAGCCAAGGTACCTTTTTGGCTAGGCCAAGGGCCAATAGCCTAGTACCTACCTATGAACTTATAAGATGGCTCCAGGGGTTTAAAAAACTTTGCTGGGACAATATTGGAGGAGGGGGGTGGGAGTGGTCACAGGTAATGTGAAGTAGTAAGAAACTTAGCCAGTTTTTGAAATCAATCATTTTCTGCTTGTAATGCGGTGTCATTCTGGGTGATGGTAGAATGCTGCTCAGGGCTAGGGTCAGGGTCGTACCTGCCTGGGCTACATAATCCGTGAGCTCCTCCATGTCTCTTTTCATGTAGTCCAGGGAGGTACGTCTCAGGTCATTCACACCCACATGTACAATGACAGAGTCATATTTGTACCTGTTGTTGAGGGACCCGAGTGCATGCATTATGTGGTGGATCCTGGCACCTATGAATGTAATATGCACAGCCCTTCAAGATACCTAACCCACTTCCTAAACATTGCATATAATTGAGGGGCAATTGTACCAGGAAGTACGGGTAGAGACTGACCAACATTTCCTGCAGGCCAGCTAAAAAAGTGTAGTTGTATAAGAATTTACCATAACTGTAGATGTCCTATTGATCACGGTTGCAATATTCTAAACAGATGGGTTTTCACCACTGTCGTCCGGCCAGGGTACCGAAACATAAACATTATCAGAAGCATACATCTGACTTATGATCTCAGCTTGTAAGCATAGTGTATATGAGTGGATACGTGAATGTAATTCCTCAGACTATCTACAAGCCAGCAGCCTGAAGATATTGAAGAGAAAAGTAATCAGCTATCAAAGGCATAGTAGGAGAAGAGAGGGCCACCCCCTGGTCCTAGGATCTGTCAGACAGGCAGCACAGAAAAAGAAGAATAGGAAATGGACATAAGGGGGAAGGAGTGTAGGAAGGAATACTGCAAAAGTAATGAGCAGGACATCTACTGTTATGTTAAGTTCTTATACAACTGTACTATGTCCTGACTGAAACAACTGTTGTAGTATTCCAAACAGATAGGTGATTCAAAAGCTTAAGGGAAGAGAAGGGAGGATGGTCAAGAATGGTGAGAATTACCCAAGAGGTCAGAAAGACTGACCTGGCAAAGGCTACCCTATACCTGGAAAAGCCATAAATTCTGTAGTGTTTAGTGAAAGTGCGCACAGAAGATCAGGTAGCAGCTTCCAGGATGGCTCTGGAATCTACCCCTTTGTAAAAAGCCTCAAAACAGGCTACTCTCTAGTACAGTAAGCCCTAGTAGAGTAAGCCCTGTGTAAGAGGGCAAGGATCTTCCATGGTGCGAATAGCAAAAGGAAATGGACTAAGAAACTCAGCTAGCAATAGTTTGTTTGGATACTGTATGGCCCAGAGTTCATGAATGAGACAGATAGTCGGTCTGACTTGCAAGTAGTTTTAACCTTGCCCAGATAGAATCTTGGGAATTAGATATGCTTTTACCCCTGTTCTGTGGATTTGGGAAAGAAAGAAGGCAGATTAATGGCCTGGTGGAGGGACATCTTATTTATCACTTTTTGTATGAAAGACGAGTTGATCCTCAGGGACACTGTCCTTATGGACAATAAGAAAAAGAGGAACATCCATCAGTGCCTACAGTTCTGAGACTTGTCTACCGGTGAGAGTCAGAAGCAAAATGCTTTTCCATGTGCAGAATATGACAGCAAAAGAAGCAAATGGCTCACAGGAAGTTAGAGTGAGTTTTTCTGGTGCAAAGTTGAGATCCCAAGGAATGGGTTTATCTTTTCTCACAGGGTTTAAGTGCAGAACCTCTTTCAAAAACTGCTTCACTTCAAGCCTGGACATAACAGGCAGTATGAGGGGAAGATAGGGCAAAAATGGTTGGAAGGTGGCCTTTAATAGAACGAATAAGCCAGACCGCTTTTCATGAGCTCACACAAATATGGACTGTCATAGTCTACGTTGGTATAAATGACTTTAGATGTACCTCCCTGGACTACATGAAAAGAGACATGGAAGAGCTTTCTAATTTTGTAGCCCCGGTAGGTATGACCCTAGCCCTGAGTAGCATCCTGCCTTCACCAAAAATGATACCACAGTACAAGGATAAGATGATCAACTTCAACAATTGGCTAAGCTTCTGATGTCATTCAAAGGGGATGCAGTATTTGTCTCTGCCTGGGATGACATGCTTGACAGGTCACGATGCTTCGCCAGAGATGGCCTGCACCTGTAAGCCTTGGGATTCAGGATATTGGCCAAGGCTCTTGCCGCCCCTATAGTGCCTTTTTTAGGCAAGGCTCAAAAAACAAACCCACCACCATAAGAACTACAGGTAACAAAAAACTGAGGGCAATGTTACTCAATGCTAGGTGTCTAAACCTCAAAATGGAGAACATCGACATCTGTGCAGTGACTGAGACCTGGTTCAAGGCTCCCGAGAGCACCCCAGCGCTACCAGGTTATAATTCATACCACATGTTCCGGCCACAAAACCAAGACCGAAACATGAAGGGTGGAGGTGTGTCCACATTTACCAAGGACATCCACACCTCCAGGCTAGTTGCAAAATACGATGCCTCTGAAATCATCCAAGTGCAACTAACCCAGGGCAAAATGCATTCCAAATTGTAGCTTGTTATAGATCCCACACCATGACCTAGGACCCACACTCCTCATTCCTGGAGACATTGGAAAAAATAAGGGTGCAAACATACACTATAATAATGGGCAATTTCAACTACCCTAACATAAACTGGGAAAACTACTCTTGTAATAACCCCCTTGCTCAACGATTCCTGGAATTTATAAACTTTAACACCCTGGATCAACTTATCAACACCCCCACCAGGGGCAACAATATTCTTGACCTGGTAATTACCAAATGGGTGACCAGTTCTCAACGCCAGAGATCAACTCCTCGCTTGTTAGATCAGACCATAAACTAATCACCCTATATATCCACATCCTGACACCACCCCCACACAAGGAAAAGTACAGTTTTGTACCTACCATAAATGTAGATGTCCAATAGGTATGCATCTGCAGTCATCACATATGGGTTGTCCTGCCTCAGGCAGCCCTTCGGTCGGCTGGATTCCAAAGTCTGGGTCTGGCCTCGGCTGATGTCGCACTTTCCCCGACGTCAGAGCGTCTGGGGTATAAAAGCATCAGCCGACGCCATCTTCCTCAGTTTTTCTTGCCCCAGATGCCAGGTGCCCTCTAGGAAGGCTAAATTTGGATAAATGCAATAAAATTCCAAACATTTGCAAAATTATATATATATATATCTACACATGTATATACAAACAAATACATCATAATAAATTCCCCCAGCTAGCTAAAAGAGGGGTAAGCACCCTAGGAATACCACAGAGGGATAGGAGGGAGGGTAAACCTGACTGCAGATGCATACCTATCGGACATCTACATTTATGGCAGGTACAAAACTGTACTATGTCCTTCAAGGATGCATCTGCAGTCATCACATATGGGTAGAATACCATAGCCAAACTGGGGGTGGAGGTACTAAGTGAAGGATGGTGTAGTTAAGATACCCTGCAGGACTGCCGTAGCAAAACCTGCTCTGGATCTGGAGTATAAAGGCAAATTTTAATGCTTGGCAAATGTATGCACGGAGCTCCATGTAGCAGCTTCTAAAATGTCTTTGGTAGCCACCCCTCTAAGGAAGGCTGTGGTGGTGGCTGTGGCTCTCGTGGAATGAGGTCTAATGTTAGCTGGCACAGTCTTTCCATGAAAGGAGTAATAAAAACGAATGAAATTTCCTATCCATTTCGAAATTGTTTGCTTTTCCTTGCACCCCATCAGCATATGCTACAAACAACTGGTCAGTCTTTCTGTAACCTTTAGTTCTGTCCAAGTAGTAGCGTAGTTGTCTGTGAAAGTCCACGGTGTGCAGAAGTCTCTCCCCTTTATTTTGAGACTGTGGGAAGAATGTAGGCAAATGAATAGCTTGGTTCAAAGATACCCTGGATACCACCTTTGGCATGAAAGTAGGATTGATCCTCAAAGAAACTCTATCCTGATGAAAGATAAGGAATGGCTGCACCGCCATTAAAGCTTGTAGCTCAGATACTCTTCTTGCTGAGGTTATGGCCAGAAGGAAGGCAGTTTTCCAAGACAAAAACTGTACATCTGCCGATGCTGCTGGTTCAAAGGGAGGTAGCGTTAGTTTTTCCAACACGAAATTCAGGTCCCAAGTAGGTAGAGGTGGTTTGCTTGGAGGATTAATGTTTTTGATTCCCCTTAGAAACCGTCTTAGTAGAGGGTGAGAAAAGACAGGCGGATTTAGATTGTATTCTGCTGAGATTGCTGAGGCATGTATCTTGATGGAAGAGTAAGACAGGCCACTGTGGGACAATTCTGCCAAATATTCCAGTATGTATGCCATATTTATCACAGTCACATCTAGGCCCTTTGCTGTGTTCCAGGTGTGAAATCTTTTCCATTTTGCTGTATATGCTTTCCTTGTGGAAGGTCGGCGAGCTTCCATAATAATATCCTTCACTCTCTGGGATAGGTTACCCTGAGGAGGAGTCATGGTATTCTCCAGGCAGCTAGCTGCAAGGTTTTCAGGTTGGAGTGTAGAGTCCTGAAATTGTGCTGTGTCAGTAGGAGTGGCCATAGGGGGAGAGGCCATGGTTTCGTCTGTGACAAGCTCTTTAACAGTGGGTACCAGTGCTGTCTTGGCCAGTTTGGGGCTATCAGGATTACTCTGGGCTGCTCTGTCCTGATCTTCAGTAGGACCTTGGTCATTAGTGGAAGAGGTGGGAAAGCATACACAGTTAGAGCTTTCCAGCTGAAAGAGAGAGCGTCCACCTTCCATGCTTGTGGGTGGTATGTCCTTGAGCAGAATTTCTTCAGTTGATGATTTAGGGGGGGATGCGAACAGATCTATTTCCGGCCTTCCCCATGATTGTGTGATTTGTAAGAAGATGCCTGGGTGTAGCATCCATTCGTGTGCATCCATGGTAGTTCTGCTTAAGCTGTCTGCCAGTGTATTGTCTTTCCCTGGCACGAATTGGGACTGTAGTTGTATGTTGAGTTTCAATGCCAGTTCCCATAGGTTCATGGTCAGTCTGCAAAGAGGGTAGGAATGGGTGCCTCCTTGCTTGTTTATGTACCACATAACTGTGGTGTTGTCTGTCCTTATGAGCATGTGGCCTTGCTGAAGGAAAGGTTTGAAGGCCTCGATTGCGTGTATCACTGCCAGCAATTCCTTTTGGTTTATGTGCATGTGCATCTCTCTTTGCGTCCATAGCCCTTGTATACATCTGTCTTCCATGTGCGCTCCCCAACCTTGGTCTGAAGCGTCCGTGGTGATGGTTTGGTTGGCTCTTGGCTTGCTGAAGGGCAGCCCGCTGTTCGACCGGAAGGCTTGAGCCCACCACAGGAATTCCTTTTGAAGGCAAGGAATGAGTGGGATCAGAGCTTCTAAGCTGTGACTGTGCTGAGTCCATAAACTTCTTAGGTACCATTGTAATTTCCTCATATTTATTTATTTATTTATTTATTTATTTATTTATTTAACATTTGTTGACCGGGAATGTCCGACTAGGTTCCACAGAGCCTGTTTTCAGTGGAGCCGGGAGAAATGCTCCAGATGCATGTCTTTGGAATGTGGGAGGAAACCGAGTACCCGGAGGAAACCCACGCGAACACAGGGAGAACATGCAAACTCCACACAGAAGGCACCCCAGCCGAGAATCGAACCAGAGAACCTCTTGCTGTGAGGCGACAACGTTAACTGCTGCACCACTGTGCCGCCCGGCCTTGCTTGTGGAATCAGAAGAATGCAAGATGCCATGTAACCCAGGGCCTGCAGGATTTTCCTTGCAGTCATCTGAGTTTGTCTTGTGAGATTCTGAAAGTAAACTGGTAGCTGTTCTTGTTTTTCTTCTGTGAGAAAAGCCATCTGGGTGGTTGTGTCTAGATCTGAACCCAGAAAAGTTATTCTTTGGGATGGAACCAGTCTTGATTTGTGGATGTTGACTGTATATCCCAAGGCCTGTAACAGGTGGATGGCATAGTCCAAGTCCTTTAACAAAGCTTGCTTGCTGTCCGCTTGTATTAGGCAGTCATCCAGATAAGGGTAGATTTGAATCCCCTGAAGTCTGCAGTGTGCAATTACTGATGCCAGGCATTTCGTGAATACTCTGGGCGCAGTACATAAGCCAAAGGGCAATGCTGAGAATTGATAATGCTCTGACCCTGCAAGAAATCTGAGGTGTCTTCTGCAGCTTTGTCGAATAGGGACATGCAGGTATGCCTCCTTGAAGTCTAGAGTCACCAGCCAAGACCCCTTGCCCAGCATGGAAAGGAGTTGCTGTAGAGTCAGCATTTTGAATTTTGGCACAATGAGGTACGTGTTCAGTGCGGACAAGTCGAGAATAGGCCTCCATTGATTTTCTTTTCATGGAACAAGGAATAATCTTGAGTAAAATCCCTGGCCTTGTTCTGAAACAGGTACCTTTTCTATGGCTTTCATTTGCATTAAGTTGGTAATTTGTTTCAAAGCCTCTGCCCTCTGATTTGGTGGAAGGTTTGGCATGCCTTTTCTTTTTGGCAATGAGTGGAAATGGAACCTGTATCCTTTGTCTATTATTTGCAGTGTCCATGTGTCCCTTGTAATGCTGTGCCAATTTTTTGAGAATAAAGAAAGCTTTCCGCCCAAAGGTGCTTCTAATTGAGCCCTGGTCGGTGGAGTCAAAATAAAGTCATTGAGTCTGTCCTGGTGTAGCAGTTGTAGTTCCTGCACCACCTCTCTGGTTGGGAGGCTGCCACTGATGGCCTCTGTAGGAGCCTCTAGCTTGCCCTCTACCTCTGGCACGTCTATTTCTGCCTCTTTGAGATCTGTCTGAGTCCAGATAGGACCAATTCTTAGTAGGCCAATTTCTGCTGAATCTTGGTGGTTGGACTTGCAGAAAGTCTTTAACTGTTTGCACAGATTTTGCCTTTTCTTCAAATTTCATTAAAACCTCTTGAGCCGTGGAACCAAATAATTTTTGCTTTTCCATAGGAGCATCCAAAAGCTTAGCTTTAACATGGTCTGGCAGAGATTGTTCCTTCAGCCAGGCATGCCTACGTATAACTGCACCTGTCATAGCAGATCTACATGAAGCTTCCAATGCATCATAGCCACACTGCAAGAAATGGTTACTAACCTGCTGGGAGTTATGCACCAGATCCTGAAGGGATTTACGATCAAGGGGTTCAGAAGAGGACAGTTTCTTATGCAATTCATCTAGTAAATACTCTTGATACTGTATCATATGGAATTGACAGTTTAATGCCCTCATGGAAAGAGTTGCAGAAGTATACACTTTCTTACCCCATCTCTCTAATGCTCTGGACTCCCTTTCAGAGGGTAGAGGATTTTTAGCAGTGGCAGCTGCAACCCCTTTAGGGCCCTGGGAAATAGTTTCTGGATCAGCAGAGTGGGCCTTGTACAGGTGAAAATGTGAATCCGGGACCCTGTAGTACCTATCAGGTTTGGCAGGAGCTGGAGGGAGAGAGTCAGGGGCAGTACAAGCATCTGAATAGACATCATCAATTACATTCAAAACAGGAGGTATAGCTAAGGGCCTGTGCTGAGGTAAATGTAAAAGGTCCTTAATCTCTTTCTGGAATCAGAGAATTCCTGACCCTGCCATTGAAAATGTTCTCTCATAGTGTGTAATGTTTCTCCAAATGAAAACTCTTCAGGAGGGGAGGCCGAGGGAATAGATTCTTCAGCATCAGAATCCTCGTAGGCCGAATAAGCCTCCTCCTGGTGGTCTGACAGACCAGAGCCATCCGTGGACTCATCTGAAGACTGTGGATCAGAGGGCTCAACCCTGGGCCTTTTGTCCGGAGGTGGATGAGAGCCCCTGCCCGGATGTGGTTGGGAGCCTCTAATTAATGAAATCAGATCCTCTGCTAGGGTAAGAATCTGAGAGCTAGAAGAAGGTCTCGGGGGAAACTTTGGGAGGCAAATCCTTAGAAAGTTTAGCAGCCTTAGCCCTAGAGAAAGCCTTAATGGACATGGAAGCAGGGGGTCTGGCTGCACCACGTGCAGAAGTAGACTTATCTACAGTAATGGTGTCGGAAGATTCCTGGACACCGGTTTCAGAAGGTAATTCAATGACCGACTCTGCCGGGGCCTCCAGGGCCGAGGTAGTCGGTTGCGTGGTTTCGGTAGTAGGAAGAGCCAAGGACTCTGTTTCAGCCGAGACCGAGACACTCGCAGTAGGCCTGACCGAGGTTTCAGCCGAAACCGCGGCCCGCGTGTGTCGGTCCTTGTCCTTCCGTTTTTTGACTAAATGCGAAGTCGGAGTCTCCGACGGCATTTTATAAGCAAAACTAGCCCCAAAAAACTCCTCTGCAAACTCCGACCGACGTCTAAGAGTTCGTCGGTTGAAGGAAGCACAGGCTGAACAGGCAGAGACGTCGTGGTCTGGGCCTAGGCAGGGGAGGCAGTAAGAGTGGAAATCCTTATGAGGTATTTGTTTCCTACAGGTTAAACAATTATTAACTTTATCTGACATCGGCTGAGGCAAGAAAGAGTCCCCAACGTGGTACTTAGCTTTTTCGAAGTCTTCGGTATCTGAATCACAGGAGCTGACCGACCGGCACTTGCAAACTGCTTCTGCTTCGGGCACCATGCGGCAAGAAAGACTGAGGAAGATGGCGTTGGCTGATGCTTTTATACCCCAGACGCTCTGACGTCGGGGAAAGTGCGACATCAGCCGAGGCCAGACCCAGACTTTGGAATCCGGCCGACCGAAGGGCTGCCTGAGGCAGGACAACCCATATGTGATGACTGCAGATGCATCCTTGAAGGACATCCATTGTAAAAACATTTTCCAAAGTGAACTTCACGCTACTCAAAACTGAGGTGACTAATTTCATGATGCCCCTGCAGATGGATAACACAGTCAATGCATCCACAACTGCTGAATTCTACTCAAATGCACTCTACAAGCACCTGCATGAGTGCATGGATCATGCTATCCCCAATAAAACCAAGATGCTACCCTCAAAAAAAAGGAAGCCAATTTGGTGGTCCCTTGTCATTAACAAGCTCTACAACAGAAAAAAGAAACTGCAAAAGAGAGTAAAAACCCAAGAATGGAGGAACTCACTGACGGGCTTCAGTAAGAAACTAAGACCCCTCATAATATCCTTCTAAGCTAATTTTGAAAGAGAAATTGCCACGGATTCCAAAGAAAACCACAAGGCATTCTTTAGCTATGTCAAGAACCTTCAAGGCAACACCCAGATCCACATCGAGCTACAACAGAATGGCATAAAATATACAGAGACAACTGATATTGCCAACATATTGGCAGATAGGTTTAGTGGAAACTTTACTCCCCCCTCACCCCACAAACGGCCTATAACTATATCAGATGGTTGTAAAGCCCCAGTAATCACAAACACATAAGTAAAAATGGCACACTCTAAAGCAAAAAACACAGCATCCATGGCACCCCCCCAAAATCCATGTTCAATCAAAGCCTCACCACAGTCTATGTGTCCACAGATTGGCACACAGCAACAGTTATCCCACTCCACAAAGGAGGAACCACCACAGACCCTGGGAACTACAGACCTATTAGCCTGACAAACCCGATCTGCAAGGCCATGGAGCGTGCCGTCATGGAACTCATAAACAAAGACATTGGTAACCTCCAAACTCTGGATGCTACCCAATTTAGACTTGTAAAAAGTAGGTCATGTCTCCTAAACCTGGAAGACTTCTTTGAAACAGTTACTAAGGCCATTGACGAGGGCAAGGTGGTCCACACAGCCTATGTGGACCTCACTAAAGCCTTTGACGATATCCCTCATTCAGGAATCGTAGATAAACTCATCAACCTTAACATAAACCCTTACGTTACGAGATGGGTAGACAACTGACTCACGGACAGAACCCACACAGTAAGAGTTGCAGACTCCAGATCAGACTCCAAACCAGTGACAAGTGGAGTTCCCCAGGGTTCAGTCTTGGGACCCCTCCCATTTGGTATATATTTCTCTGAAGTGCAAGCGAACAACAAGGGTCTATGGTTTACAAAGTTCGCAAATGACTGCATGCCATTATCGATGTCCCTGCTGACGCAGACATCCTGCAAAAGGGCCTCACCGAGACAGACACCCGGTGTCAACATCATGGCCGCAAGCTAAATGCCAAAAAGTGCATTGTTATCCCCTTTGGTAAAATCACGGTACCCATGAATTACCAAATAAGGGGAAGTTCACTTAACACAAAAAGTGTGATAAGAGACCTTGGGACCCAAGCGGATAGTAACCTCTCCTTGGATAACCACATTGCCACAGTGGTCAGAAAATCTTTCTACGTGGCCCACCTAATCACAAAAGGGTTCACATCAAGGAATAAGGAAGTCATCGTTCCCCTCTACTCATCACTTATCAGATCCCTCATTGACTACAATGCCCCATTTGGGATGTACCTCACAAGACACCTACAACAACTTGAGTGGCCCCAAAAGTACCTCACCAAGAGGACTGCTGGCCTCAAGCAATTGCCCTATGCTGACCGGCTCAAGAAACTCAAACTCTACTCGGTCGCATACCACTTACTCTGAGGAGACCTCTGTCTGACATACAAAGCTATGTCAAACCCAGAATTGCTGGACATGCTCCACTTGAAGAAATCCCAATCTCCCCAAGCCACATGCGCTAGGGACCTAAACCTCACCTCAACAATAAATCGGACATGCTGGAGGGATAGATTCTTGTCCCAGAGACTTCCCATGCTCTGGAACAAAATTCCCACCCACATCAAGCAGAGCTCATCACTAGCATTATTCAAGAAAAACCTCGATAACTGGATGGGTGATAGGAAGTTCACACCTGGGATTATGTCTGGGGCAGTGCTCAATAGAGGGGCAGGAATTTAACAATACATGGGTGGTGGAAGCCAATACACTGTTGGCTAGGCTTGCTTTGGCCCTCGGGCCGATAGCCTAGTACCTACCTATGATAAGACACGAGGAACCTCTGACTTTACAGGGTCCTGACTGTTTGCTTGACATCATACTGAAAATCTCTACCATTTGGCTATATAGGATTTTCAGGTGGTGGGTCTCGCTTTACCTCCTGGGGTACCTGGAGCACATAATCAGAAAATGGTTGCCTGGAGGGAATCAGAATCCTATCATCCAGGCTTATACTGAGGGATTATCTGTTGGAGTGAAGCAACACGCTACTTTGTTGTGTGATCAAGTCCACTTTGTGGGGTACCTTTTGGTGATTGCCCCTGGCTAAGTGATGAACAAGGGGGAACCACCAATGCTGCCTTGGCCAAAAGGGAGTCACCAGTAAAACTTTTTTTTTTTTCTTGGATCTTTAGGAGAACTTTTGTTAGCAGAGGAAGTGGAGACAAGGCATAAAGAAACCTCCCTGTCCACTGGAAGGATAATGCATCTGTCCTGCATGCCAAAGAGCAAGAACTCCTGGTGTGAAAGAGGGATAGCTGTTTGTTACTCTCCAAGAGAAATACGTGTATCTGTGGTGTTCTTCACCTGTGAACATCATCAAGGAAGACCTGTCTGTTGAGCTTCCATCTGTAGGGTCTTCGATGGACCTTCTAAGAGAGTTTGCTAGGATTAAAACAAAACTCAAATCACAAACTCAGAAAAAAATATAAAACAGAGGCTATGCATTTAAAGTTAAAAATTATATATTTCTTTTCAACAACATAAAGGTTTGCTTTGGTGTTAAATGAAAATTAAATTCAGCTTTGTACAGTATTATTTTTAACATAGTATAGAACAGATACAATTAATATAAAATGAATTTATTTTCATTTATATTTTGAACAAGTTTATATTTTTAAATTTATTATTATATTTAGGTTCATAGGTTCATACTAGGCTATCTGCCCGAGGGCATTTACAAGCCTAGCCCATAGTTTTGTGGCTTAAGCCACCCCTTTAGTATGGGGAACTATACCCATTATTTTGCTGTGCCTCTGTTGAGCAGTGACACTGAGGTAATCCCTGGGGTATATCTGCGATCTCCCATCCATTGGTCAAGATTTCTCTTGAACAAGGCCAGCGAGGTGCTCTGCCTCACATATACCGGGATTTTATTTCAGCATAGAGAAGTCTTTGGGTGATGAATCTATCCTCCAGCACGTCCTATTAATAGCAGTGTCGGGTTTGCGTCTCTCCGCTCCTTGTGGCTCTGGGATCTAGATTTTTGAGGTGAAGCATATTCATCAAATCTGGGTTTGACATGGCCTTGTATGTTAGGCAAAGGTCACCCTCTGAAGGCGATGGGTGCGACTGAATAGAGCTGGAGTTCTTTCAGTCGGGCAGCATAGGACAGATGTTTGAGACCCTTTATCCTTTTGGTGAGGAACTTTGTGGCCTCTCCAGCTGCTGCAAGTGTCGGGTCAGATACATTCAATGGGGCATTGTATTCAATCATTGGTCTGATGGTGATGAGTATAGGGAGACTATGACCTCCCTTGATCTAGATGAGAATCCCTTCATGATAAGGTGGGCAATGTAGAAGGTCTTCCTTGGGTGTCGAATGACAGACTACTATCAACCTGGGTCCCCAGGTCCCTGATAACTTCTTCTGTACTCAGTGGATTGCCACCTATTTGGTAGCTAGGGGTATGTTTTTTTTCCTGAAAAAGACTATGTGGCATTTTGGCATTTAACTTTAGGCCATGGCTCTGGCACCAGTGAAGGATATCTGTGTCAGATGTGACATGGCGCCAGCAACTCTGACCCTGTGGGTTCTGTCACTCAGCAGTTGTTTGCATCCCATCTTGTGATGGTTGTTATTTAAGCTAATGATGAGTTTTTCAATGATACCCGAGATATTGTATTGTATCAAAGGCCTTAGCCAGATCGGGAGCGAGGATGGACTGCCTTTCCCTCATCAATGGCTTTGGTGACTGTTTAAAAGTCAACCAAGTTTAGAAGGCATGATCTGCCTTTGACAAAGCCAAACTGGGATGGATCAAAGTCTGCAAATTCCTATGTCTTTATTTATGAGGTCCATTATGATCCTCTCCATGGCTTTGCAGATAAGGCTTGTCAAGCTAATGGGGCCGTAATTTCCAGAAGGAATTGGCACGGAGCACCCTTTGTGAAGTGGGACCACAGTTGCAGTAGGTAAGACTATGATTAAACAGCTGTGGGACACCATCAGGTCCCATGGATGCTGTGTTTTTGCTTTGGAGAGCAGTTCTCACTTGGTCGTTGGAGATGTTTGGGGGCTGCAATCGCTTGGTATAGATATCTCTCCTTTTGGGGGAGGGAGAAGTTTGCACTGAACCTGTCAGCCAGTATGTTGGCAATGTCTGTAGGATCAGTAATCTTCACATCATTATGAACTAGTTCTGAGTTATAATAATATAAAGAAATTAGAGTTAGGTAATGTTTGGTTGTGATGATTTTGTATATGAATAATTTTATACAAACATTTTTGATGAATGTTATATATTTCTTTAAAGTCAATTTTTGTGTGGTTGCTGCATTGTTGACTTAATTGGATGAATCAATTTAATTATCCAATTAATGGTGGGTTTGGTCTAAGCACTTTGAACCACATATAAAAATGTAAGGTGCTTTATTTTACTTTGTCTGAAGAAGTGCAGGTCGTGTCCTGCATGAAAGCGCTAACTAAGTAAAAGTTTTGGATTTAATCGACTGGCGTTATTTGTTTAGCCTCTGTTTTATATTTTTTTCAGAGTTTGCTAGGATGTTGTCCTGGGACAGAAAGTTTACTGCTTGAAGAGACACACCTGCCTTGGTGACTAGTTCCAAGCAATCTAAACCCAACTGTATAAATGGTATGATCTTGTTCCTCCTTGCTTATGTACCACATGACTGTTGTGTTGTGTTGTTTCTGCATATTCTTACAGGCCCTGGTTTCTAGATGTGGGCAAAGACTTGTAGGGCCTGAATGAGAGCCCTCATCTCTTTCAGACTGATGTGCTCTTCCTTGAGGTTGGACTGCCAACAACTCTAGACTTTGTGAATTCCCATCCATGCCCCCCAAAAGCCTCATCTGAGGCATCTGTATACATCTCTTGACTTGGACTCTGTACCTTGAAAGGCAAATCTAGACTGAGGTTCACCTGTGTCACCCACCACAGGATCTCCTTGATGCAAGGCAAGAGAGACCTGTGTGACCAGGGAGTGAAAATGTTGAGGCCATACATTTTTCAGATACCACTGAATTTTCCTGATATGCAACCTGTCTAAAGGAAACATTGGCATGATTGCTGCCATGAATCCTAGAGTTCTGAGGATCTCCCTGGCTGAACAACCTTGGAGAGAGAGAAAGTAGTTTACGAGGCTCTGCACCTTTTCCTGGGGCAAAAACGCCTGCATGTTTTTGGTGAAGAGGCTTGGATTAGCAGATCACCTAGGCCGGAGGATATCTGTATTCCCACAAGCCTGCAAAAGGCTATAACTGGTGAAGACTCAGAGCTGTACAAAGCACAAAAGGCAAAACAGTAAACTGAAAATGTGATGAGCCAGTAGAGAATCTCAGGAATTTTCTGCATGAAGAGTGTATGGAGATATGTAGGTATGCAGACATCAAATCCAAAGATACCAGAAAAGTCTGCAAAAGGATAAAGGGGAGAAGGATCTGAAGAGAGATAGCATTTTGAAAGGGGGTACCTCACGGAAGGTATTGAGCTAGGTGAAATCCAATATGGTTGTCCACTCATCTTCTTTTCTTGACACCAGAAACAGTCTGGAGTAGAATCTTTACTCCACAAACTGAGGAGGAACTGGTTCTATGGTGCCCTGGGACTGCAGTTCCACAAGGATGGAAGGGAGAAGATTTAAATGGTTGTGGAGCGGAAGTGGAATGCCTTTGAGGGGAGGTAGTTCTTTCCAGACCATACTGTAACCTTTTTTGATGATGGTGGGTACCCCACTTGTTGGTGGTAATCTTTTCCCAATATTTAACAGAAGAAAGAGTCTTCTTTAAAAGAAGAAGGGTAGAACTGAGGGGAAGGGGGCACTGAGAAAATAGTCACAGATTTACATGTGAGGGCAGACTTCACTGACCAGCTATACCTTTTAGGTGCTTCATGAAATCATTTTGGGCTGCCTTTTTGTGTTACAGAGGAAGTGGGCTTGGCCAGGTAATTCCTCTGGTATCTGGGCTACACTGGGCACAGAGGTAAGAAGGATTTGTCTGCAGTGCTTCATAGTTTTACCTTGCTCTTACAAGTTTTGAATAACCTAGCTGCCTGTGGGCCAAACAAAAGTCCCTGTCAAGGGGAAAACCTAAAATTTCAACATTAATCTTTTGGCAGGGTCTGGTAACACAAAGTACAGTTGTGTACCTACCATAAATGTAGATGTTCGAGTGTATTCACTGTTGCAGTCATCACATCCTGCTGGCAGGCTACCCGCAGTCGGCCTGAATTCCAAAGTCTTGGTCCAGTGTCGGTTGCTGTCGCCTCTTCCCTGACGTCAGTGCGCCAGGGGTAGAAAAGATGCAGCCGACACCATTTTCTTCAGTTTTTCTTGCCCCAGATGTCAAGTGCCCCCCGAAGGGTAGGCTAAGAAATTATGCCAATAAAAGAGCATGCACAAAAACAAAACAATCTTCATCTACAAGCAAATACATCACATAGGTTGTATAGAATAGAAAAGTACAGATAAGTCCCAGCAAAGAAAGGAGGATGGTGGGTGGGTAACCTGGACTGCAACAGTGAATACACTTGAACATCTACATTTATGGTAGGTACACAACTGTACTATGTTCATCGTGAATCCCAAAGCTGAGGTTGGGTGGCTGGGCCTAAATAGAGTTAGGAGAGGCTATGAGGCCCTGCAGAACTGCAGTGTAAGAGGCAAGTGATAGTGCTTTGTAAAAGTGTACACTGAAGTCCAAGTTGCAGCCTTCAAAATGTCCTTGGTTGGTACTCCTCTGAGGAAGGCTGCTGAAGTAGCTGCTGCTCTGGTTGAGTGTGGCCTGATGCCCTTAGGCACTGATTTGCTGTGTTCCACAAAATCATGGCTTGTCTGCAGAGGGGGTAGGAATGTGTGCCTCCCTGCTTGTTTATGTACCACATGACTGTAGTACTGTCCGTCTTTATTAGCAGTTGTCCTTGAAAGCTGTCAGGGCATTCTGGACAGCCAGCATTTCTTTTAGATTGATATGAACATGCATTTGGCTTGTGGGCCATGTGCCTTGAATACATTTTCCTGCCATGTGGGCCCCCCAGGCATAATCTGATGCATCTGTTGTTATCGTCTGCCTGGCAGTGGGTAAAGTGAAAGGCTGTCTCTTGTTGTGGTGACAGGCCTGTGCCCACCATCGAAACTCCTGTTGCAGGCAGGGAATGAGGGTAATTAGTTTTTCCAGGCTGTGGCAATGTTTAGCCCAAACACTTTTTAGATACCATTGTAGTTTCCTCATATGCAGTCTTGCATATGGAATTAACAGAATGCAGGATGCCATGAAGCTCAAAGCCTGCAGAAATTTTCTTGCAGATAACTGGGGTTTTGTTGCCAACATGTCGTAATAAGAAGTCAGTTGCCTTTGTTT
This sequence comes from Protopterus annectens, assembly GCF_019279795.1. NCBI lineage: Eukaryota > Metazoa > Chordata > Ceratodontiformes > Protopteridae > Protopterus > Protopterus annectens. The sequence goes on from NC_056731.1 coordinate 10,686,494, forward strand.
GTCTGGCGTGAGATAAGCCATCTGGGCAGTTGTATTTAAGCTTGCACCCAGGAATATTATCTCTTGAGAGGGTACTAGCTTTTCGTTTACTGTGTACCCTAAGCAAAGTAGCAATCTTTTTATAAATGCCAGATGCTTTAGTAGGATGTCCTTGTTCTCTGCTTGAATAAGGCAGTTTTTCCAAGCAGGGATATATTTGAATTCCTCTTTGTCTGCAAAAAGCAATTACTTATGCCAGGCATTTTGTGAAGACCTTGGGTGCAGTAGATAAGCCAAAGGGCAGTGCAGAGAATTGGTAGTGCACTGAACCAGTTATGAATCTGAGGTATCTTCTGCAAGATTGTCTGATTGGGACATGCAGGTATGCCTCTTTTAGGTCCAAAGTTACAAGCCATAGCCTTCTTGCGCAGCATGGGCAGAAGCTGCTGCAGAGTCAACATTTTGAATTTTGGAACATCCAGAAAAGTGTTTAGAATAGACAGGTCCAGTATTGGTCTCCAGGCTTTGTCCTTTCTGGGTACCAAGAAAAGTCGTGAGTAAAATCCTTGTCCCTGCTCCTGTAGTGGTACTCGCTGAATGGCCCTCATGTCCATGAGGGATGAAACTTGCTTTTGTGCCTCTGCCTATTGATTGTGTGGCAGGTCTGGCATGCCATTTGCCTTTGGCAGGGTGTGAAAGTGGAACCTGTAACCCTGAGACACTATATTCAAGACCCATTTGTCCTGGGTGATCATGTGCCAGCTTTGATAAAAAAAGTGCTAGTTTTCCCCCTAAGGGAACGTCCAAAAGATAAGTGCTTGGTACTGGTAGAGGAAAGTCATTGGGACTGTTTCCTATAAGGTTGAGATTTGTCTTCTCCGCTTTTGGAGGTAGAAGCACCCCATTGTTTAGGCCTGTATGAGCCTTGGGGCTGGGATCTGCCTCTAGGGCGCCTGTATCCACCTCTTTGTGGCCTATCTGACACTGGAAAGGACCAGTTTTTTGAAGGCCAGTTCCTGCTAAATCTGGGTGGCTGTACCTGTAAGAAATCCTTAACTGTCTGCATAGATTTCGCTTTATCCTCCATTTTCTTCAACACCTCTTCTGCCTTAACACCAAAGTATCATGCTGTAATGGTGCATCTAATAATTTTGCTTTAACATGATCAGGTAGATTTTGTTCCTTTAACCAAGCATGCCTCCTAATCACAGAACCCGTTACAGCGGCCCTATAAGAGGCCTCCAAAGAATCAAAACCACATTGCAAAGTATGTTTTCCCACCTGTTCAGCTGAATGCAATAAATCCTGCATTTCCTTGTTTTCAGCACATTCAGAATTTGTCAACATTTTCTGTTTTAACAGTGGCATTAAGTATTGCTGATATTTAAGCATATGAAACTGACAATTTAAAGCCCTTACAGCCAAGGTAGCAGAAGTGTAAACTTTCTTCCCCCATCTGTCCAGTGCTCTAGAATCCCTATCAGAGGGAACAGGATTTTTTGCAGTGGAAGCCTTGACCCCTTTGGGACCCTGAGATATAGTTTCTGGGTCAGCAGCAGGGTTTTTATATAGAAAATTTATGTGAATCTGGAATCCTGTAGTACCCGTCAGGCTTAACGGGTGCAGGGGTATAGAGTCTGGAGACAGGCCGGACTCTGAAAAAGCATCATCTACAAAGTCCAGAACAGGGCGAATAGCAAGGGGCCTGTGCTGAGGAAGTAACAGAAAATCTCTGAGCCTTTTCTTAGATTCTGAATAATCCTGGCTCTCCCAATGAAAGTGCTCCCTCACAGTATGCAGGGTTTCCCCAAAAGCGTAATCCTCAGGAGGAGAAGCTGAAGGAATAGATTCTTCAGCATCAGAATCCTCATAGGGAGGAAGAGAGTATTCCTGATCAGAGGAGGAATCAGAGGAAATGGAAACCTGATCTGAAGATTCATATTCTGTCTCTTGCCTAGGCCTCTCATCAGGAGGGGGATGGGAACCCCTGATCAAAGTAATAAAGTCTTCGGCCATTTTGAGCATCTGTTTTTTAGGCATGGAAGGTCTGTCCTGGTGAATGCTGTACTTGTTTCTTTGTCTTTAGAGCTGCTTTAGTCTTTGGCTTTGAAGCTGAAGATGGCTTTACATATAACTGTGTAGGTCTGAAAACATCCTCAAAAGCCGATGCCTGCACAGCAGCTCCGGACCCATCTGAGGGAATAGTTTCCGAGGATCCAATACCTTGAGTTTCCAGAGGCCGTCGGCTCCACGTGGGAGTTGGAAGCGGCCTGTGGCTCTGAGGTAGCGGGTGTCAGGGGCAGCGAAAGCGCCTCACTGAGAACCGGTGAACCGACAACTAGCTTAGAGGAAGCCTCATTGTCGGTTTTGGACCTCGGATGCCTGTCCTTGTCTTTATCCTTGCGTTTTTTATAAACTCCGGTCGTCGGCTGTTCCACTGGCATTGTATAATTGAATCTGCGGCCAAAGTAATGAAAAGCAAAATCGTACCGACGCTTAATAGTGCGTTGGTTAATCTAGCACAAAACCGACAACAAGCAACGTTGTGATCAGGGCCTAGGCAAGGAATACAGTAAGTGTGAAAATCCTTATGAGGTATTTGCTTCCCACAAAAAATACAACTGTTAACTCCATCGGTCTGGAGCAAGAAAAAAGTTTCCCCAACGAGGTACTTAACTTTAATGAAGACATCAGATCTGAAATTCGAATTCGAAAATCTCAGGAGTCGGTCAACCGGCACTTGCGAACTGCTTTTGCTTCGGGCACCGCGCAGCAAGACAGACTGAAGAAAATGGTGTCGGCTGCATCTTTTATACCCCTGGCGCACTGACGTCAGGAAAGAGGCGACAGCAACCGACGCTGGACCAAGACTTTGGAATTCAGGCTGACTGCAGGTAGCCTGTCAGCAGGATAACCCAAGTGTAATGACAGTAACAGTGAAACATTATGAACATCCAGGCTTATCTCCAAATGACTGAACCAATAGCAACTGCTCTGGAAAAGGTGTCAACAGCACCATAGTTGTATTGTATACTATGCCTAGCTACCCGAGTGACCCAATTGACCAAGAATGAAATTTGTTGCTTGGAAATCTATGCCTGACATATTAACCACAGCCTAATTCAGATGGTCAACGATAGACAAGAGGTATTTGGTTACCTGGGTCTGATAATTAGTGGCCCTGGAGGCCAGGGTAGAATACATCTTTTGCCCTCCACCTATGCAGAGGCCTGCCATCCTTGCCTGGCAGTAGGGCATTAGCATTTAGCAGTAGCTTAGAATTTTTGTTTGAGGCTAAGGAAACAGCTGAAAGGTCAGCTATAGGATTCTTAATATTATCTGGAACCTTGTGGAGTCAGTCTGGCCTTTTGGGAGCTGGGGGGGGGGTGGTGCTGACAGTCAGGAGCTGTGGAACTGGATGCTAAAGTGTCCAAAAAGGCTGCCAGAACAAGAGGAACAGGGGAAGGGGCTAGACTGCCCACCTCTGACAGAGTCTAGTATCTCTTTTGCAAATCAGAGATTTGCTTAGATTCGCTCTCAAAATGTTTCATCATATTCATAATGGTCTTTCCAAAGGATGCCTCTTCCACAGGGGAATCAGGAGAGGAAATCCTCATCATTTGAGGGTACCTGGCCAGAAAAGTGGATTTGAAAGGAGTAAGCTAAGAAATGATTATTAGAATCTGAGGCCTCCTCTTCAGGAGAAGATTCCATAGTAATATCTGTGAAGTGGATGGAGGAGATTAAAATGAAGGAAGGAAGTTCAACAGCCATAATGGCCCTGAATAGGCCTCAAGAAAAGTCCATCCACTCCTCCTTCCTAGTGATGATGGTGTTGGTGGTGGTGGGGGTATGTTCAGTTTTTTTGTCACTTTTTTCTTTTGGCGTGACCTCTACCTGAATTAAGCACAGGGACTCCGACCCCTGACATAATTCAGTCAGTTTTTCAGGAATCTCTTCCGATAATAAAATTAATGGGATGCCTTCAGGTCCCTCTGAGATAATGATAAGTGGTTTCTCCTTCTCAGCTGCAGTAACAGTCTCTTTGCACATGCAGTCCTCTGAACCCATAATGACCTCTAATAGGGTCACAATACGGGACAGGTTCTGTATCCTCTGTGGGTACGTTGGAATCAGACTAGATAGACTGAGTTTCAGGTCTAGGCCTTTTGAGTTTTTTCTTAGGAACAGAAAGTACATCAGCTGTGGAGGGATCCATCAGCTCAGAGTGAGACAATTACTTCAGTCACTGGGTCTCTGAAAATGTGTTTAACAATAGCAAATGGGAACATAATGTCTTGGGAACAAAGGAATGACAAATGTAACAAGATCTGTAATCATGTTCTGCACCTAAGCAGAAAAGACACTGGGTATGGAGATCTTTGTAGGGTATCCACCTACCATAATCACACTTACTTCTAGCTGACATTTAAAAAAAAAAAATCACAGCAGAAGTGTTTAAACAAGACGAAAGGTTCCCCAATGGGGCACATATCTGAATCGAAGAAGGCTTACGGTGCAAATGATCACGCAAAATATCAGACTAACGTGTGTGAGAACTACATTCAGGCTGATGGAGAGAGAGTCTGAGGAATTACACTCATACATCTGCTCATATACCCTTATGCTTGCAATCTGAGGTTATACGCCAGATGTTTGCTTCTGGGAATGTTTAGGCTTTAGTATCCTGTCAGGACGTCAGCAGTGAAAACCCATCTGTTTGGTATACAGCAACAGTGATTTCAATCAGGCTATCTTTTAATTATGGTATACTGACCTTCTGAAACTGACAACTGAGAAGAAATCTCAAAAGGTGTTGAACTGTTTATCATTATACAGTAAACTCTCAGTTATCTGGAACTCAAGCAATCAGCACTCTGAAGCAACTGGCAAAAAAAAAAAAAATCTAAGAAATAAGAATACAATTTTCATGTGCTGCACTTTGTTTTCTCTCCACAGAAACATACCTTACGTTTTTAGAGTTTTAAAAAGGAAGATAAGAATAAATTCCCCCTCTCCCCAACCTCAGAACAAGTCAAACCAAATAAATAGTATAGCGTACAGTAGTAGTCAAGCCTATTTTTTAATAGTAACTCTCTTGCAACCAAAAACTAGTTATTCGGCATCTACAAATCCCCATAGGTGCTAGTTAACTGAAAGTTTGCTGTAACTATACTGCTACAACTGCCCTGCAGACATGATAAAAATGTTTCTATACATTTATTAAACAACTTCAAATGTTCCTAGTCTTTTAAATGTGATTCTAACAAAAGAATTACATTGTTTTTTATCTGCTTAATAACTCAAAACACTACATTTTGCAGGACTGTTAAGGCCACTGACTTACAGGAGAAATATTGAAAGATTCCATCAATTAACACAAAGTTACAAGACAATATCTTCAATGATTATAACTCTGACCACTTAACAGGTAAAGGCTGTAAGTTTATCCCTCATATTTACTGCAGCCTTTAAATTTAGCACCCCTTTATGCAAAGCAGGGCTAGCAGGTTTAGGTTTAACAGTCCAAAAGAAGTACAATAGTTAAAAAAAAAAAAACATTGGCAATGACCAATTATGATATACCCCCAAAAAACTACTTACATTATTTACATAACTTTAGCAAGACTCACAAGGAAGCGGTAACTAGCATCTAATAGAACCAACATACTAGTACAAAATTCCCTTAAAAAGGGAGGGTCAGCAAGGTGTGGTGTGGAAAAGATGCTCTCAACTCTGAGCACTAGGAAAGGGCAAAAATATGGTCTTACGCTCTTCATTTCCACTCCCGGCTCTTGCTAAATGTGTTTAATCCCCGACCCTGGCAACTCTAAATTCTTTTAACTAGTCTGTGATACAACGGACATGCTAGCAAGTGCCTCAGAAACTAAATCAATTAGCAATCCAATGCATCTTACAGTAAACATGCTTAATCCAAACCCTAGTCTAGCAGTAATGTCTCTCACTTATACATTAAGTTTAGGCCTCACAGAATGATTACGAACTTCCACCTTACTCATAAGTGTTGGAGTGCACAAATATTTGGGCATGAGAACTGAGCAATAAAATCATAAAAGCAAACACCTACTGGACTCTTCTGAGAGTACCTTGAGCTCTTCTAGAAAACAGCACTTAGCACTCAAAGAAAGGGAAATGCTCATTTTCTGATTCAGTGGAACTATGAAGACCTTTACTAAAAGTCGTTTGAATATACTATGAAGACCTTTACTACAAGTCATTTGAATATACGTTGCTTATGTAATCAGAAACTGTATACAAATTATAAGCCATATAACTAGCTAATCTTATCTGAATAAACAGAATAAAGTGTAAACTCTATTTAAAAACAAAGAACAATGCAGGTTTTAATTAATAGAGACCCCAGTTAACACATATACAGAATAACAGCCTAAAACCGGTCTCTAGCATACATATTAGTTTTACAGACCAATATCCATGCACAATGATTACACAATATAAATATTCCCTAACTGAATATCTAGCATATTATAATCAAATAGAAAACGACAAAAGAGAAGGGAAGCAAAGCACAGTAGAGATGCATCAGACATCTTCAAAAACTTCAAGCTGTTATAGAACCTTCTACTCGGCTATGGAAAGCAAGGGAAACATCCACCAAACTTTGTAATCTAGGCTCAATTACACTCAGCAGGTTTTGGGGCATCTAAGGAGACTTCTACCAAAATCAAAGCAACATAAAGACCTGGACTGCTGTTAGTTAATAACCTTCAGAAACAGTACTTAACCAAACAGTATCAAGCTTTCCATCACAAGCAAAACTTATTAAGGTAGAACAAGAGAAAAAAGGTCTTAGCATATTCCTGTGGTCACAGGAAATTGCAGATGTGCAAAAAAGCTACAGCTGTGTAAAATGTTACCATAATAATAGATGTCCTTCCCTTCACTGTTGCAATATTCCTTACTAAAGAGATCACTTGCCAAGGGTAGCCCTACGTCTGGCAAGCATACCAAAGCCTTAGGTTTTTTAGAAGGATGTCATACGTCGCACATATGCTCCCCACCTCTCACCATAGGGCATAAAGGTAGGAAGTACCTACCTCAGAACTGAAAAGCCCCAGGAGAAACAACAATCCAAGGAGAAAAAAGGAGGAACATGTGCATTCAGAGGGTTAGAAGACCTGGGGGGAGGGGGTGGGGGATAGGTGGCTCTTCAAGCTCATGACAGTTTTAAACAAACCCTTTATAAAATCCTGCAACTCACACTGAGGATACAATCCATAGGAGCAGGGGAAATATGTTTTTTCTGCTTCTTTTTCAAAGGGACATTGGCCCTAAAGATCTTAGGAGGTTCAGACCCTTGCCAAAACTCAGTCAATGTAGTGGAAATAGAAAACCCTCCCTAACAAGAATCTGCGGAATAGCCCTAGGTGCGATCAGCTGCAGTTCTCCCTCAACATCCATAATAGATGTCTGCAGACCCTCCGAGGATGTGCGAGAAGCCAGATCCATGTCAGCTTCCAAAATGGTCACAGCAGAGGAATCCAACAGAATAATCAGATGATCCTCCAGGCTTTCTTCAGCATCGAGAGAGACATGTGGTGGAAGGCAGTACAGCAGCTGAATCAGACTTCACTTTTTTGGTCTTCTTGGCAGATGGCTGACCCACAGGAAGGGGCTTTAAGGAGGATTTTTAGAAGCAGTGGCAGGGGGAGGAAGGCATAGAGGAATCTCCTTGGCCAATGGAAAGATAAGGTGTCTGTTCTCGATGCTAAGGGAGAAGGAATCTTGGTGCAGAACCAAGGAAACCGGTGGCTTACTGGAGAACTGAAAATGTCCGTCTGTGGTGTGCCCCCCTGGTGTCTGATTGTTTTGAAGACCTGCTTGTTCTGGGTCCATTTGTGGGAGTCCTCCAAGAACTTGCTTAAGGAGTTAACCAGGACATTTTCCTGGGAGGGAATGTATGCCGCTGTCCAAGTCATGTTCATTTGTGTGACTAGGCGACATGCCTCTTCTGCTAGCCTGCACAGTAGATAAGAAATTGTGTCCCTCTGTTTGTGTAAATACCACATAACTGTGGTGTTGTTGGTGTACACCAAAGTGTCTGGTCTCCATAGGTGGGAGAATATCTGCACAGCTTGCAAAAGAACTCACATTTCTTTCAGGAGTAGAGATGGCCATTTCCCTTGCACTCCGTTAGATCCTGTCCATGCCCCAGATGCTTTGTCTGAGGCATATATGTGGATAACTTGGATGGGAGCGGCTGGGGAGAAAGGAAAACTTGGGTTGAGAAAGACCTGCTTCACCTCAAAAAGGAGCTGCTCTGGTGGGAAAGACAAGAGAGGGATCAGTGTTATCCTGGAGATGAGAATGTTGGGACCACACAGATTTCAGGTACCAGTGAATTTTCCTCATATGTAGTCTGGCCAGAGGAAGCACTGGGATGGTAGCTGCCATGAAACCTAAAGCCCTGAGTCTCTCCTTTGCTGTGCAGTGTAGCACTGAGTGGAGATGCTGGAAGATGATGGCCAGACTGTGAATCTTTTCTTAAGGAAGAAAAGCATGTATCATACATGTCCAGTCTGCAACCCAGAAACACTAGGTCCTGAGTAGGTATGAAATGGAATTTTTTTTAAACTGACTGCGAATCCCAGTACTGTCAAGAGCTGTACTGTGTAATGTACATGTTCAGGGAGGATGTCCGTGGACAGCACTTGGATCAGAAGGTCGTCTAAGTAAGGGAAAATGTGAATTCCCTGTGTGTGGCAGTTGGCTAACACTGAAGCTAGACACGTTGTAAATGACTCTTGGTGCTGTAGAAAGACCAAAGGGCAAAGCAGTAAACTGAAAATGCAAAGAGCCAGAAATTAATCAGAGGAATCTCCTCCAAGAAGGTCAACTGGGAAAGTGAAGGTTGGCGTCCTTAAGGTCTATGGATATCAGAAGGGCATGAGAGACAATGAAAGCAAGGAGGACAGGAAGACAGAGCATTTTTGAAAGAAGGGACTTTCAGGAAATGTTTAGAAGACAGAGATCCAGAATGGGCCTACATTGTCCTTCCTTCCTTGGTACCAGAAAGATTCTGGAAAATGAACCTTTTCCCTTAAAGGAAGTTGGCACCCTTTCTATGGTGCCCTGATCTAGTAAGTCCTGAATAATAGGTTCACGCAAAGGAAGCTGGTTGACAGAAGGAAGAGGTATGTCCCATCCTTTAGGGATGGAATGCTTTCCCAAGTCATGGCATAGCCTTCTTTGATGATACGCAGAACCCAGCTTTCTGTAATTACCATTTCCTAAAAAGGGAGAGACACAGAATGTCTCTTGGATAGCTGGGCAGAGGGATTGAAGGGAGGGGAGGGATAGTCACAGGTTTTGTCTTACAAAGGAAGGCCTCCCAGAAGGAGATTCCCCAAGACATTTACCTGGAAATTTTTTCTTGGGTGTTTTTCTTTGAGTGGGCCTAGGGTCAATCTTAAAAGAAGTACACTTGGCTGCGTAACTTCAATGATATCTAGGGACTGCAGAAAGTAGAATTTGTCTCCAGTCTTTCATTGTCTTGCCTTCCTGTTGTAGGTCTTTGAAGAGACTTGCCACCTGTGCAAATAAAAGATCCTTGTCTAAGGACTAGTCTAGTATTTTGGACTTGAAATACTCAGGGATGTACTGACTGTGCAGCCATGCATACGTCGTCTGTTGACTAAGCCTTTGGCAGCAGCCCTGGAGGATGCATCCACAGTATCATAACTGCATTTTATGCTGTGTGCCTGGTTCTTTGTGAAGCTTCAGACAGTATGGTCTGCATTTGCTGCATAGAATCTGCTGACTGTGGGTCTGACATAACTTTTTGTAGACTATAATACAGACAACAAATACTGGGTCATTTGGGTCTGATAGTTAATAGCTTTGACAGCTAGGGTGGAGGAAGTGTAGACCTTCTTTCCCCACCTATCTATAGCCCTACTACCCTTGTTAGTTGAAAGCCCATTAGCATTAGGGAGCAGCTTAGATATTTTACCAGAGGAAAGAGACTGCAGCAGGATCATCCACAGGATTCTTATTCAGGCATTTAAGGTCATTAGGTACCTTACATAACCTGTCTGGTCTTTTAGGTGCTGGTGGCTGAAAATCAGGAGCTGAAGACAGACTGGAAGGTGTCCTGGTATGCCTCTGGAACTGGAGGGATTGAAAAAGGAACAAGAGTGCCTATTTCCAGAAGTTTATAGTATTATTTATTTGTTTATTTTATTTTACATTTGTTGACCGAGATTGTCTGACTAAGCTGAAGAGCCCTTTTCAGCGGAGGCCCAGGGAGAAAAGCTCCGACATTTTAAACCATTTTCATTATAAATTAGCATTAAACAGCAATGTAACAGGATTATTACAAGGCATTAAGTAGGAATACAATGGTATACAGTGTCAATAATCAGGAGTATAGCAAAACTATTTGAAGATGTATAAAAAGAAATATGTCATTAAGATGAATATAATTTTGGGGGTAAGTGGTTACAAAAACCCAGTTTTATAATAATGTAAAAGTTGCATGAAGGCAAGACAATTACAAGAGAATGTTTCTCCGAGGCGATTTGCTTAATAGATTGTAGGAGACAGTAGAAAGAGTAGTCAAGGAAGATTAGAGAGAGCTAGTGAGAAGAGTGAGTTAACGGCAGAATGTAGATTAAAGTATGAGAAGGGGATGTTTAAGGAGGGAGATTGCAGTGGCAGAACCAGTGATTTTTAAAGTGCTCTTTGGTGACCATCTTGAATTGTTTAGGATGTGCAAGGGTCCTGATTTCTAGTGGGAGCCTATTCCAAAGCAATAGTAGGGTGATAGCTGTACATGGTGCGTCCAAATTTAGACTTGGGTTTGTAGATTTGTAGTAGGTCTTGGTTAGAACTTCAGAGAGATCTGGAGGGAGAATAATGGGAATTGAGAGGGGATAGTGCTGGGCAGTAGGAAGGCTGGTATAGGACAGAATGGATGATCTGGAACCGAGAGAGAAGAAGCTGGTGGGATAATTCAAGCCAGTTTAAGTGCTTTAGAGAGAGACAGTGATGGGATTTATAGGTTTGTTGGGCAGCAAATCTAGCTACCTTGTTGTAGGTAGATTCAAGTTTGGTCAGGAGTGCTGAGTTAAGATTTGTGAGAATTTGAGAATTGTACATTAGACTGGGTAGAAGGTAGGTAAGAGAGAGAGTAACCTTGGCTTCAGAGGTAAGGAATTTCTTGTTACGGTAAAGGAGTCCTAGTTGTGAATGAGTCTTTTTGATACAGTTATTAACATGCAAGTCAAATTTAAGCTGATTGTTGATGGTTACGGCTAAGAACTTAGTGCTGGAGTCTACCTGAATGGGAGTGTTATTAAGGGATTGTATGGAGAAGGAGGGTTTAATATTGTTGAACTTTTTAGGTAGGAAGAGTAACAGCTTTGTTTTTTAGGGTTAAGGATGAGCTGGTTGTTTGTTTCAAACCAAGTTAAAAGATGCCCAAGTAGCTGAGAAGAGCTTAGAAGAGAGTTGGCTGTGGTGAGGACTGTAGAATCATCTGCGTATTGCACTAAAGATGACTGAGGACAGGATGTATAGAGCTGATTAGTAAAGATATTAAAAAGTAAAGGCCCTAGGACAGACCCTTGAGGTACACCCATTTTTACAGGGAGAGGAGGGGGGAGAGAACAGAGTGCCATCTCACTGACTGAGATCCATCAGTGAGGTAGCTGGAGAACCATGCAACAGTATCAGAGGAGAAGTTGAGGTTATGCAGTTTGTGCAGCAGAAGAGTGTGAAACGTGTTGAAAGCTTTTGAGAGGTCCAGGAATAGGCAAGAAATAAGTTTATGGTTGTCCATGGCTATAGACACAGTATCTCTTTTGTACAGCGGAGATTTAATTTGATTGCCATTCAAAATGCCTCAATGTTTTCAACACTTTCTCCAAAAGAAACATCTTCAATAGGAGAATCTGGAAAATGGGCGTTCCCTTCATCTGAACAGAGTGGAGCTGCAGAATGCACTTGTGAGAAGTAATTCAGAGAATGATCAGAGTCTACACCTTGTTTGTGCTTGGAGGAAGAAGAGTCTTGAATAAGACGTACTTGTGTAGCCTTAGGCAGCTATGTCACAAAAGAAGCAGGCTTCAGGGCCATGACAGCTGTACATAAGGTCTGGGAGAGGGAGCTGTGAGGTCACATGCATAGCTTTTTTGTTTTTTCTTTTTAAGAGTGATGTCTATCTGAACAAATCTTAGCGTTTTGGAACCCTGGCATACTTGGAACCTCCTTACAGACTATGATCTGGGGGACTCTGTGTGGTCCCTCCAAAATGATTAAGTGTGGTTCCTCTGAGGTATCCCCTTTCTGCAAGGCCTCAGGAGCCATACCAGTCTCTGATGAGGTCTTTGTGGCGGGCAGCTGAGAGGATAGCTGATGTACCGTGAGTTCTGTGGGTGCATCTGACTTACAAATGTTATACTGTTAATCATCTCGGGGTCTCGAGTTTCTTCTTGGGCAGAAAGGTAATGCTGGATGCTGGGGATTCTGCCATCTTTGCTTGGGCCAGGTATTTCAGAAGCTGCTTTTCAAGGAACAAGTTAAGAAAAGAAAGCCTCAACCTAAGGGTTTTTGGAATGAACGACTGACAGAGCAGGACATGTAGTTGTGTCTCAGGCCTAAACAGAAAAGGCAACTAATGTGCCTGTCCTTATATGGATTCTGCCTACCACACTCGCACGCACCCCTCCTAGCTGATATCTAAGAAATGTTTTAAAACGCAGACCAAAATACAAAAAGGAAGGTTCCCCAATGGGGCACTTACCTGAAAACTGAAATGAAGCAACTGTACCAATGACCTAACATAGATCAATCTGATGGATGCACGACCTGCGAGCAAAATGGTCTGAGGAACTCATGCATACACCCACCTGCACACCCACATGCATATGAGCTGAGGCCACACGTTAGACATATGCCCTCAGGAAAACAAAGTTTTGGCACCCTGTCCAGACGTCAGTGAACTAAAGCCCCATGTTAAGAATACTACAACAGTGATTTCAGTCAGGACATTACACATTCAGAGTGACTACTGACAGAGAAGGCAGCCTTTTGATAGTTAATCATCCTGCTCTTAAAGAGAGGAAAAGGATCAACATCTTGCTGTCTTCTTGGAGAGGTACTCGCAGGAGCTGAACCAGTGGCACATGGAGTGAGAGTGGCCATCAGAGAGGAGGAAGATGATTGTTCCAACCTAAATCTAGCTTCAGGTGAAATGAAGGTATGAGATTCCTCCTGGCAGACACACTTTCAGGTCATCTGGATAAAACCATTTAAATCTCCACCCAATTCATAACTTGTCATAACTTGATAGCAGGTCTAAAGACTTCTATCTTAGTATCAGTTTCTGCAAAAAGGTCATTTCAATAAAAAAAACTTCTGATGCAGAAAGACAGGCTATGTGACCACAGTACAGAAATAATTTTCTCTTTAGGTTGGAAAATTATACCGTAACTAGCCTACGCATTCTCCCTTTCAGGGCAGCTCTAACAAAAAGCTCTAACAAAGAACACTCAATATGGGGATCAGCTGCCTCTCTTCCTGTCCATTCAGGTAGGGTTTCTTGAATACAAGAGGTGCAATCACATTTTTTTCCAACACACTCCAGGACTCCATTAAACCTTGGATTTTTCTTTCTACCCATGTCCTCCAGACCTATGACTTTACATTCTAAATACTCTTAGTCTGACTTCAGTTTGGCTGAGCTTTTATTCAGTAATAATTAGTTGTCACTGATTTCTGATAATCTGTTTTAATTGCTACTTCAATGTCTTTAAACATATGGGTCATGTAATCCAATTCCACTGTGCTCCTTTCATGCAGCTCCCCTAGCATTTCTATCCCAGATATTTTCATTTAAGAACATGGGCCACTGTTCCTTGGTACATCAGAATCTGTCTCCATTGCCGTATAGTGGGTGCTATGTCGATGGGGGGACAACTTGCTGGAATAACTTTCCTTCATATTGCTCAGATTTCATTTTGAACATGCAGTTACTAAGAACAACACACTACTTCTACTAGAATGACAATCAACCACCCCTCCACTTACAAAACAGTAGTTTAAATTTGAGTGCCAGGGAGAAGTGTTGGAGATGTATCCAATGTCATGTCAGCCCAGACAAGGAGCCAACAAATAATTCATTTTGCACTTATTTTAAAAGGTGATCTTCTTAATATGTTGTACCTATATACAGTTTAAAAATAATTGTCAGAAATACTTAAATTGCTCGTCTTTCATACAAGTGACAACATATTTCCAATACATACTTCAACATGCTTAATGCATACAAATCACTTGATGCTTTCAGTATAAGCATTAAACAGCAAAATGTCTTTAAAGCCCACATTCTGTAGCACATAACACACATTTGTCCTGCTACAGCCTCCTAACCTGACCTCCTCTCCTAGATGTATGAACTCATCTTCTCAGCCTGAAACCTTCAATATCAACGGCAAGTACAGCTACGAGCAGTCAGGTCACAAGAACAGTATTACAGAGAAAGAAATGTGATGTTTTTGCGCAGTTAGGCAGAAGCAGGATATCCAGTCAATCCCACTTCCACATTTAGTTTCAAGGACTGACCACTAACCTGACTTGAAGCACTACTTACAGGTAAGAATATACTGGTTTTCAATGCTAGCCTTTATCACCAAAAACAACAGGAGTAAACTAAGCATCCTATCTCTGCTTCCAAGCTGGTCTCCTGATGACCAGGTCCATTCTGTCATACTTATAACCAGTCACAGTGTATGGCTTTTGATATGCAAGATTCAGTCATGTCTTCATAATCTCCTTTTTTTTTTACTCCTACACTCTTAATGGCTTCATTTGTTACACACTACACTTAACATACCACCCACATCAAATACATTTTACTGAAGATGTACTGCATATTGCTATACATTCCTTTTCATTCCCTTTGAATTCACAGCCCCAGAAATGCAAATGTAAATAAACGGTAGTCAAATGAGACAAATTATATTCTGTTCAGTTTGAGATAACCGCCTTTCTTAAAAAAAAAAAAAAAAAAAAAAAAAAAAATTCCAAAGTATGACATTGCCAAGGGCCAGGGTGCTTAACACAACAGAGCTTCTGCTTCAGTAAAACTGTTTAGTTCAGCAAACTCCACAAGGCAGTCTTTTACCAGACTTCACACATGCATACCTCTTTGTGCTTTAACACTGCTGCTCCAGATAAATACCAATGTGTCACCGTGGTGCTCTCTTATTCATACAGCAGGGCTAAGCAATCCCAGGAAGGATAAAAAAAAAAAAAAAAAACGCATTCATTCAAGCCCTACCATATAATCTGCAAGCAACACTGTTGAGAAGAAAACACTTTATTGAACACAAAGCTGTGGGAAAGATGACCTCTTCCTAGACTTAACATGGCTGTCTAGAACATTCAGCGCAAAACGGCAACACACCTATCCATAACATGAAGAAGCATAAACTGGATAATACAGCTTAAATGAAAGACAAAATCCCTAAACAAATATTTAGTTAGCCATCATAACAGGAATCTGCAAAATTAAAGAGAAGATAGTGTCTATAAAATTAATGGGGGGGGGGGGGTACACCGAAATTATAACATGTACAGTTCACTTGATAAACTTTCTTTGTTTTAATGTTCCTAAATCTTTATTAGTAAACAAAACAACATTTAGAAAAATTGAACAGTCTAAATAGGTAAAATTCACATGGGTATTCAGCACACATCAATATTAAAGTGCCCAATACAGTTTCCATCTTGCTCTGGATTGTTACCACAATACAATAGTAACTTCCAACCTGAATGCTAATAGTGCTCGACTAATCTAGTGCATCCAGTGCTTAGTCTTTTACCTTATTCATTCAGACCCTTTAACCTGGTGAGTGACTACTTGATTACATTTTATACTTTGCTAGTCCTTTGCCAGTCCAGCCACAGCACTGTGGTTTGTCATTTCCCTTTCTATCAAACAACTTCACACATACATTCCTCTACAGAGCACTGCCATAAAAGTCAGTTTCCTTTATGATATTTTCCCAGATACAAATACCTTTCACGCTATTCACAATCCTTTAGCTCAGAGTTCAATTTCAATACCTCATCAACATTTGTTTTTTTGATGGAGTTCGTTTAACTATCTGTTTTGTAACAAGCATAACTAAAGAAAATTAGTGCCCTCTTTTTCCACAGAAATACCAGCGTTGTGTCCCAAATTAGCAAATAAAGTATTCATTTTTAATACAAATTCTTTCCCGACTAATTGTGATATCAACTCTTACAATTGCCCCTTAAAATGTTCTGTTCTCTAATTCCAAATATGTTCCTATGTACCATTCTCCCCCTGCCCTTCATCTCCAACACCCTCAGTTTATATTAGACAAATTTTAGGTAGTGTTCTGGGAGTATAACAGTATCTGTACAAGCATGTCCATGCAAAAAACCTACACTTATGTGACTTATTCATGTACTGTGTGGCCAAACAAATTCATTTCCACAGATCCTCTGAGACTAAGCTCCCTAACCTCTCATGCCAGTCTTCTCTCAAACTTTTCCCTCTCTCCATTCTACAGTTTAACACAGCATTGTATGCTCTACTTCACATTTTTTTTCTTAATGCTATTCCGTGTTCTGGGTTCTAGTAGTACGCCATTTCTGGGCTAGATTTTTTCAATCTGGTTCTTTCTTTTACCAATGCCCTACATTCATACATTGGATTAACCCATTTTAGGTCTACTAACAGCCTATTTGGAAGTAGTACAGCTGGGTAAATAAACTTACCATAACAACAGCTGTTCAAATGAGCCTTACCTATATGGGTTATATCCTGACAAGGCTATAATAACCGTCCAGCTTCTAAAGTCTAAGAGCAACTTCCAGATATCCAAACTATCAGGCAGCTCAAGATGAACTGACTAAAGAGACAAGCTTGGGTGCAAAGCCCTTAAGAGTTTTCCTGACAACATGCAGAGGGTGGCTGAGCCCTGAAAGGACAATGCTAAGAATAACAAAAAATAAATGTCCACATCCTAGCATAAAAAGCACACCAAAAAACAAGGGGGATGGAGGGAGGGAGAAATTACAGCAGTGGTGATCAAACACCTACTGTTAAGATAAGTTTACTTACACAACTATACTATGTTTACTGTACTGATCACTGCTGTAGCAGCCTTAGCTATATTAGTAGATTACCCTAAATAGCTACATCTTGGAGGTGGAAGAAGAATAGTCCAGCAGCCACAAGAGAATGGTCCTAGCAAAGATTGATCTGGACCTACAGAACGAATCAAGCTTATAGTGCTTTTTAAAGGTATGTACAGAGGACTAAGTAGCAACTTCTAAAATACTTCTGGGATCCAAACCTTTCCAAAAAACCATAAATGAAGCCAATGCCCCTGCAGAGTGGGCATTAACCCTGCCAGGAATAGCTTCTTTATGGTGAATACAACAAAAGGTAATAAGCTCAGACAACTATTTTTGACAAAGGGTGTCCCTTCTTCTCACCTTCATAAGAAATTAACACAATCCAATGAAAGGCCACCAGTTTTCTTGGAGGCCTCTTAAGCAAAACCCCTTTCAAAAAATTTTGACATGAGACTGCACTGAAAGGAGAGAGTCTTCTGCCGTGGTGCAGCAGTAGCATTGTTGCCTCACAGCAAGAGGTTCTCCCGTTCGATTCTAGGCTGGAGTGCGGGGAGTGCCTTCTGTGTGGAGTCTGCATGTCCTTCCCGCGGTTGGGTGGGCGTTCGAAAGACATGCGTAAATGGGCGTGCCTTCGTTGAAGGTTGAACGTCGAGCTGGTACCTTGGCGTTCTTCAAAATCTACTGCCATTCATTAGTGGACCGGAGTTCCGCTGTGGCGACCCCTAACCGGGAAAAGCCAAAAAGACAACAACAACTGCATTGAAAGGAGAGGATCCAAGGGCAGACATGCTGAAATTGCTGATAACTCAACCTTAACAGAGGAATAAGAAAGGCATTAGGACAGCAACTCACACAAGCACTTTAAAGCCAGAGAATAACTAGCCCTGAATGAGTGTCGGCTATGTTGTTGGCACAAACTATAAAATCTTTTCCATTTGCTAATGCATGACCTTCTAGTAGAAGGCTTTCTTGCCTCCTTTCGTACCTACTGCATGTTCTCAGTAAACAGATGTCTAAAAGGAATTCAGAACCTATCATCCAGTCAGTCAAATGAAGTTGACTGATGTCGGTGTGAATCAAACACCCCCACTCTTCTGTGAGTAAATCCAGTCTGTGAGGAAGCTTATGCTAATTGCCCCTGGTCATTTCCAAAAGAAGGGAGAACCACGGTTGCCTGGGCTAGAAGGGAGTCACCACAATGATCTTGGGGAATTCCTTCTAAATCTTCAGAAGCACCCTGCATATTATGGAAAGGGTGGAAAAGCATACAGAAACATTCCTATCCATGGAAAATAAAAGGCATGTGTCTTCCAGGCCTTCCTGCATGGAGGCCTAGAACAGAATCTTGCCAGTTGATTGTTCAGAGTGTAGGCAAATAGGGTATTTGAGGAACTCCCCCAATGGATAAAATCTTTGAAGACCCCTTGATCTAGTTTCCATTTGTGAGGGTCTGCCTGGTCCTGCTCAGCTTGTCTGCCACACAATTTTGCTCTGATGGAATGCAAGATTCCTGCAGAGTGAGATTTTGCTATGAAGTTATATCGCAAGCTAACACATGGCTAGTCTGCAAATGGGGTACAACCAGATTCCCCTTGCTTGTTGATGTACCACACAACTGTGGTATTGTCTGTAACCACTTGAAAAGGCCCTAGGGACAAAAGATGGTTGAGAGAGTTGAGTGCATTGACCAGGGCAAGCATCTCCTTGGTATTTATGTGCTTGTGTCAGTCTTTGGTGTCCCCCACCCCCTGCAATTTAGTCCATCCTGAAATCACTCCCCAAGCAAAGTCAGAGGAGTCTCTGGTGACTGAATGCTTTGCAGCAGATAGGGAGAAGGGGAGACCTGTATTAAACGATATCTGTTATATCCACCAAACGAGTAATCTTCTGACAAATCACTGGATTTTGAAAAGATAAAGGATGCATCTTTCTTGCCAGGTATCAGGATAATTAAAGATGTGTTGAAATTCAAAATCCTGAGGTATTCAGGTATGACAGAATTCTGAATGGAAAACTTTAGAAATAGACCTATTTTTTTTTCCTGTGGAAGAAAAGTTCTTTGAACTGATGTGTCTATGTCTAGCTGACATCCTAGGAACACAATCCTATGTTAAGAAATCATGATAGACTTTTGAATGTTCTTTTGGAATCTCAGCTTGTGAAAGAGATCTCCCAGCAAAGACATTCCTGACACTTTCAGAAAGACTATGTAAAGATAAGCAAGTTGTCTAAATATGGAAAAGGTGGCTACCCTGTAGCATGTAATGAGATTTAACTGGAGCTAGGCACTTTATGAACACTCTTGGGTGCAGCTGGTAATCCAAAGGGTAATTCAGAAAACGGATTATGTGATCCAGACAGACAAAACCTCAAGAAACATCTGAAGTCTGGTTGACTAGGGATGTGATAAGCATTTTTTTAAGTCTAGCATTACCAAGAATCTTGAAAGAGGAAGAAGAGTTAACAGATTGTGAAGTGGCATCATTTGAAATTTGAGCACCACCACAAACAGTTTTATCAAAGAAAGAAAGCTACAAAACTGGTCTCGAAGCATTTTCTTCTTTGGCACTAGGAACTAACTTGAATTAAAAAAAAAAAAAACAACCTTCTCCACCTGGGAAGGAGAAACTGGTTCCATCACTCTTTGGAACATGTGATGAATAACCAGTAGAAAATAAAAAAAAAACGGTCTGATCTGGAGGATGAGGAATGACCCTCTGGAAAGGAGCAATTTCCTCCACTTCCATCTGTAACCATGAGAAATGATTTTCAGAATCCATTTGTCAAACTATCTGTTGCCAGAGAGAGAATTGGGGACTCAAGACTTTCTGGAAGAAAATAGTGGTCAAGGCTGGGTTGGATCACAAGGCCTCTGGAACAGTCAGATTTATTGGACTGTTCTCGGTTTTAGGAGGTTCAAGACTAAGGTTGAAGGTTCCTACGTTTTTGGCACTTTTCCTTCTTATGCCTACGGAGATCAACCTTGGCCCAACCAGCAGATAACATAGTACACAAAGGCCTTAGGGACTCAAAGTGCTTCGCTAAAATCTCAGCCCTATGCTTGATCATTCTACTGTTAAAGTGAGCACAGAACTGACAGGTACTTTGTGCACTGGCCCCAAACAAGTTACACAAAAGGACTTGAAGTGCCTGTGTGGTATCCGCTTGCCACAGCAAAGACGGTTATTAACTTACTCTGACATAAGTCAAGAAATATATGAAAAAGTCCCCAATGGGGTACTTAGCTTTAGATGTTTTCTTTCTCTGGTGCGTGCGGACCAAATGATATAAGACTATCACTCCGCTTTGTGGGTTTGATGGCAAGAAAGAACTGAGATTGTGGCGCTGTCTGGATTTCTTTATTCCCAGACGTCTTGAGGTTGGTCAGGGCATTCGCTGGCTTCAGGAGGAGGAGAAAATTCTCTGGTAATCGGGCCTGCTAAGGGCTTCCATGGCAGGAAATCCCATCAGTTATAACTGCAACAGTGAAATACGAAGAACATCTCTTGGAACAACCTTGTTCATCAAGGTTAAAAAAAAAAAAAAAAAAAAAAAAAAAAAAAGATTTGGCACATGAAGAGTTACGAGGCGGTGAAAAGGTGAACTTAAAACCAAATGTTGAAAGGTATTAATATAATGTCAGCACAAAACAGTGGAGTACGCGTGCACTGGTTCACAAAAATGTATTGAAAAAAGTGAGAAATACTGGCAAACGTAGGTTCTGCAGTACAGTTCTAGAAACTCTTAAAGACATCTTGCCGACTGAAAAACATATGTTTGAGGGCCTGTATATTGAAAGACATAACAATGTATCAAGGTTGTTATACTGGAAACTGTGCAAACATTACCATAAACAACAAGCAGAAAAGAAGCACGGGAAACATGAGCCACAAAGAATGACTGAAAATGAAGACATAATGATTACACAGCACCATTCAGTACCAACTGATAAAGTTGGTGCAACAAAAAACAAATACTGGGGTGATGAAACAAGGAAAAAAAAAAGCAGCTCTGATTATTGAAACAGTTGTACCTAATGACATAAAACTCAACCTCTTAGCTGAAAAATTCTGGACAAAGCTAAACAAAAGGGGAAAAAACAGGAAAAGATTTTAAATCTTGCCATTACAAACTTAAAAAGTTGCTAAAATTACAGGTTTTGCATTAGCATATGTTTTCTAGAAGGATATGAAGTCTAAAACTCAAATTTGTGTCATTAGTGACAACATTCCACAATGATTTGCCAGAGAAGCAAAAAAAAAAAATTTCAGAGAAGCTGACCAAAAATGTTTGTTTCTTTCAGCTTTTCCGGTTAGGGGTCGCCACAGCGGAACTCCGGTCCACTAATGATTGGCAGTAGATTTTGACATGCTGGCTTGCCGGGCCTAATGCACAACCTTCAACGAAGGAACGCCCATTCACGCATGTTGCCACACAGAAGACGCTCTGAGAATCGAACGGGCAACGTCTAACTGTGAGGCGACAACGCTACCGTAGCACCACCACCGCAGAAAAGCTGACCAAAAATATGAGGCAGAAAATCAGGACATGCTTAGCAACCGTTTAGCTCTACATATTAAGATGCATAACCTTGTAAAATGTCAAAATGTGCAAGCAGAAGCTAAAGCAATGTAGAATAGAGACATCCAGACAGTACACCAGCAGCAGTGGAAGCAACTGACCTAAAAAAAGTTCCAATTATGCTTAAACATTCTATCAACACATTTATTTATTTATTTATTTATTTTACATTTGTTAACCGGGCTAGTCTAGCTGGATACATGTCCATTTTCAGTAGAGGCCCGGGGAGAAAAGCTCCACAGATAATTCGATACAGAGAGACATATTAATAAAAAAAAATTAAGCACAATAAGAATATACATTTAGTAATAAGTACAACAAAAAACCTAGAAGTTGTACTAGGTAGTAGAAGCAAAATTGTAAAAATTGTATTAGGTCAGTAGAAGTGAACATTAAAAAGCTAAAGATTAGCTATTAGTTTTCAAAAATTTGTCAAAGAGAAAGATGTAAAGCAGGAGATATAAAGGAATTAATGTAGTAATACAAGAGAGGGAAAGAGTGAGAAACAGTAGTCAAGTAAGGAGAGGTAGGAAGATGGAAGGAGGTGGTGGAGAGAAAAGTAGGAGCGAGTCAGAGCATAAGAGGAGAGCAACAGGGCAAGACAAAAGAAATAGTATGTCTGGTATTAATCACTGAATAAAGTTATAGTTGAGTAGGGGGAGTGTGGAAGGTTAGTCAGGAGTCCTGCAGGAACAAAGCCAGTGGTTTTGGAAGTACTGCTTGATTTTTTGTTTGAAGAGTGGTAAGGAGGAGGTTAGAGTGATATCTGTGGGTAGCAGATTCCATGTCCTACCTACCGTATTAGTAAACAGAGAGTCACCAGCTAAGTTGTGGGATTTTACAGATTTGGTCATAAGTTTAGAAGAAGATCGAAGGGAGGTAAGATTGTTATAAGGGATTAAAAGTTGAGATAGTATAGGGGTGTTATCTGGTTGGTAAAGTATCTTGTGGGCAATAGTAAGTTGTGAGATCATAAGACAGTTTTGAAGCTCTAGCCAGCCTAGGAGTTTTAGGTTATGACAGTGATGTGTTCTGAAAGGGTTACTGGTGGCAAAGCGTGCAATGCTATTGTAACAAGTTGCTAGTTTATTTAGGTTAGCCTTCTTAAGGTTACTGAAAATAGGTGAGGCGTAAAAGAGAGTAATGCTATATGGACTACACAAGGAGGTAGTTCTGGACACTGCAGCTTTTGAGAACAAGTACTCTTAGTAAACATCAAAGACTGAAAAAATACTGTTTTCATGAACTGTAACTATGCCCTAACTTAGGAATGGGACCCTTTCCAGACAGTGCATTAAAATCCAAAACATTTTGGAGAAATGAAAAAGAGGAAAGCAAACGCCAGACTAAAATGGCACTGACTTCATAAATCTTAAACATGATTAGACTTACCAATATAATTCATCTGACTAATAGCGCTAAAAACACCAATCATCTAGAGAACACAAGACTAAAAGCATCATAATTCCTCTTCTTAATGTTTTACTGAATGCCATCAACATTTTTGACTCTATGGCTTTCTCTAAAAGTCCTTTCAATGGACCTACAACTGTCTTTCTGTGTGTTTGTGTGTGTGTGGGGGGGGGACAAGCTTGCCTACTTCAATGCTGATATAATTTCCCTCCATCTTCTAAATATGCATCTTGAAACTAACCACCCTTCCCCGAAAAATTTTGGTTTCTTGGACTTATGTTTCTTCATTTTAACAGCAAACCCATAAAAAAAAAACTCAAGAAGAAATGAACACAGAAAAGTACAACACACCTGCAAGAGGTAACTCTACGCTATCTCTCCTTAACATGGCAAAAGTCCTACACCTGAAAGAAAAATTACAAGGATGGCAATTTAAAGCCTCTTAATTTTCCACTGAAGATATCCCAAAGGAGAAGGTCTGCAGCATTCATTAAAACCCAATTCTCACATAAGCACAAGCTCAGCAATCAGATACTATGGTGCTCAGCTGAGGAGATAACCTCTCTGACAGTGTGCAGAGAGAATTACTGCTAACAACTATATACAGTCATCAAATACCAAACACTTTTAGACCAAATGTCATGGACCGACTTCATTTTGGCTCCCCTAGCTTAAGATCTCATTTATTCTCCTTCTCAGGATAACAGTTCCTATCAAATTTATGCTATCACATTATGTTAAAAGCTTTTGCTTTCAGAACTGCAAATGACATTTACAATTTACTCAAAGTTCTGTCTGGGGTAAAATGGCTATATGATACTTTGCTAACTAAATTCACAATGACAGATGACTTGCTCTTACATCACAGATGCTTATTACACATCAACATGTCATAAATCCACTGCAGCAGCAGCAAAAAAATATACAATTTATGTAGTAAATTCACATCAGTTCCATAAGTAACATTTACTTCTGAACACTGCTACTGGACAAGAAAAAGGACAATCATTACATTATCACTGCACCTGGCCTCAGTACTAATATCACAATAATCCAAGTGGTGATTAGCGCAAAACTGATCCTTCCTACATAACAGCAGTACATTTATGGAGTTTACGAGCTAAACAGTCAACAGATTTTCTGACGAGACTTATATATGTTAAAATCAACTATCAAACACCAATAGACGTCCACAAACCACGAAAACTTTAAACACCAGGAACCAGGAAACGGATGTCAAAAGCTCGCAAGATTTTAATATCCAAATGTAGTTAAAAACAGTCACTTAAAACTCAAGTCTGTAAAATGAATCAACGCACCAAAAGTAAGACCAGGACACAGTGTGTATTTAAATGTCCAAACAATATATATGTTTGTTGTAAATTTTGTGTATGGTACAACTATATTAGGTACGAAGTTTGGTATTAGAACGGACCTTGTACCTTTTAAAAAATGTTAGGTAACATCAAAAATTTTCTTTGTGTAACCTAATGGTTTTGTACTTAATAACTAAGAATATGGGTATTAGCCACCAGGGTAATTGAACACATAGTTTGTAATTTGACGAATTTAGAGCACGTTTTTCTTTAAAACTGTTTGCTATGAAATGGGTTGATATGAGCCTCCACCTGATTTGGTAACAGTGGGAAAAGAAAAGTACAGTTTTGTACCTACCATAAATGTAGATGTTCGAGGATCCACATTGCTGCAGTCCTAACCATTGGGTAGTCCGCTGTCCAGTCGGCCCGAATACCAAAGTATATGGCTGACGTCGGTCAAGGCGCATTAGACTGACGTCAGGACGTCAGGGTACTAATGCGCATGACCGACGTCATATCCTCAGTCTTTTCTTGCCCCAGATGTCAGAAGACCCTAAAAAGACAAGGCCCAAACCAAAACACCAAAAAAGCCCCGCACCAAACTTATATACAATATATATACACATGTACAATAATATATAGCAACTCACACCACCACCCCTAAACACAGAGGGGAAGGCGGGAGGGTAAATTGGACTGCAGCAATGTGGATCCTCGAACATCTACATTTATGGTAGGTACAAAACTGTACTATGTTCTTCATTCCACATTGCTGCAGTCCTAACCATTGGGTAGAATCCCAAAGCAGAGGTAAGGGAGGCTGGCAAATCATAAGGAAGCAGGAGCTGTCAACATGCCTTGCAAAATAGCTGTGGCAAAATCAGCCCTAGATTTAGAGTAGAGAGGAAGGTGGTAATGCTTAGAGAAAGTATGTACTGAACTCCAAGTAGCTGCCTCCAAAATATCCTTAGTTGCCACCCCCCTTAGAAATGCTGCTGAAGTGGCAGTAGCCCTAGTGGAATGAGGCCTAATCCCAGCTGGAATCTCCTTGCCATGATGGGAATAACAAAATGAAATGCAAAACCCAATCCACTTAGAAATAGTTTGCTTAGACACAGGCTTGCCCTGAGAACTCAAAGCAAAAGAAACAAACAACTGCTGAGACTGCCTGAAATCCTTAGTCCTGCTTAAATAATAACGCAACTGCCTATGTACATCCAAAGTGTGCAAAATCTTTTCCCCTTTATTTTGGGGATCTGCATAGAAAGTAGGCAAATGAATAGTTTGGTTTAAAGCCACACTAGAAACCACCTTAGGCATAAAGGAAGGATTAGTACGTAATGATACCCTATCCTTATGGAAAATCAGAAAGGGCTCTACTGCCATAAGGGCCTGCAACTCAGAAACCCTTCTTGCAGAAGTAATAGCCAACAAAAGCAGTCTTCCATGACAAATATTTCAAATCAGCAGTACCCAGGCTCAAAAGGTTGTAGAGTAAGTTTTTCCAACACAAAATTGAGATCCCAAGCAGGAGTAGGAGCTCTAATGGGGGTCTTATATTCTTTGCCCCTCTGAGAAACTGCTTGAACAAAGGATGCGAAAACAATGGTGGGTCACAATCATAGTGAGCTGAAATTGCTGCAGCATGAATCTTAATGGAAGAGAAAGACAAACCTTTGTCCAGTAACTCAGTAAGATATTGAAGAGCCACACTCAAATTAGGCTCAGAAATCTCCAAATTCCTTGCTGCACTCCAAAATAAAAATCTCTTCCATTTTTCTGCATACACTTTCCTTGTACTAGGTCTTCTAGCTTCCATAATCACATTTAAAACTTGTTGAGGAAGTTGAGACCGGCTGTCTCTCAAAACAGAATATGCCAGGCTGTTAGATGAAGAGAGCGAAGCTTGACATTGAGCAGGTGGCCGTCTCTCTGAGACAACAGGTGTGGAATCAAGGGTAAAGGCCATGGAGGCTTCTTTACTAGACTCCTCAGTAATGGGTACCAGTGCTGCCGAGGCCAATCTGGAGCTATTAAAATCATCCTTGGCTTGTCTTGTCTGACCTTTAGAAGCACCTTTGGAAGAAGAGGCAGAGGTGGAAACGCATACACATGAAGATTTTTCCAACTGAAAGAAAGAGCATCCACTTTCCAAGCTGTGTGATGTAACCTCTTTGTGCAAAACTTTGGCAGCTGGTGGTTTAGTGGAGAAGCGAACAGATCTATGTCTGGAGTTCCCCAGGACACTGTCAACCTTTGAAATACATGAAGATCCAGTTTCCACTGTGGGGATCCATGATTTGTCTGCTTAACACATCTGCTAAGGAGTTCTGTGCTCCGGCAGAAACCTTGCCTGAAGAGTTAGTTGCAAGCTGAGCAGTCTCCCATAAAATCATTGCTTGCCTGCACAATGGGTAAGAATGTGTTCCCCCTTGTTTGTTGATGTACCACATGACAGTTGTGTTGTCTGTTAGAATCAACACCTGCCCTGGAAGAAGTAACTCCTTGAAAGCCATTAATGCAAATTGGACTGCTAACATCTCCTTCATGTTGATATGTAGATGCTGTAGTCCGGCAGGCCACTTGTCTTGTATCCACTTTCCATTTAGATGAGCTCCCCAAGCAATGTCTGAGGCATCTGTCGTTAGAATCTGACTCGCCTCTGGCCGGGTCACAGAGAGTCCCTTGTTTAGGTGACATTCCTGAGCCCACCACAAAAATTCCTTTTGAATGCAAGGTATTATTTGAATGACAGTGTCCAAATCCTGGCAGTGCTGTGTCCATACATTTTGAGATACCATTGTAGCTTCCTCATATGCAGTTTGGCATTGGGAAGCACCAGAATACAAGATGCCATGAACCCTAAGGCTTGAAGGACTGTCTTTGCAGTCAGCCCGGACTGAAGAGATAGCTGATGGAAGTAACTGGAAAGATTCTTTTGTTTGTCCGGGGTTAAAAAGGCCATCTGGGCTGCTGTATTCAGTCTCACACCCAGAAAGCACATGTCTTGAGAGGGTACTAGACTGGACTTTATTTCGTTCACAGAATACCCTAGGCATCTTAGCACTGCTATGACATATTCCAGATGCTGTAGAAGGTCTTCCTTTTCTTGAGCCAGAATCAGGCAGTCGTCCAAGTAAGGATAGATTTGAATTCCTTTTAGCCTGAAGTAAGCTATCACTGGAGCCAGAACCTTTGTGAATACTCTGGGCAGTAGATAAGCCAAAGGGCAATGCAGAGAACTGATAATGAGAATTTCCAGCTCGAAACGCAGATACTTCCTGCAACACAGTCTTATAGGCACATGAAGGTAAGCTTCCTTGAGATCTAAAGTTACCATCCAATGATCTTTGCCCAGCAGAGGTAAAAGCTGTTGCAACGTCAACATCTTGAACTTGGGAATGTCCAGATAAGTGTTGAGGATAGATAAATCCAAAATTGGTCTCCACGTGTTCCCCTTCTTTGGTACTAGGAACAGGCGAGAATAAAATCCTAGGCCCCTTTCTGGTATAGGGACTGGCTGAATGGCCCCTATTTGGAGTAACAGAGAAATTTGCTTGTGAGCCTCTTCCCTTTGTGGAGGAGGAACGTCTGGCATGCCTTTGAAAGGGGGCAATGTGTGGAAATAAAACCTGTAACCTTGGTGAATGATATCCAACACCCATCTGTCTTGAGTGATTAAATCCCAATTTTCTTTGAAAAGAGACAGTCTTCCTCCCAAAGGAGCTACCAGGCGAGAATCTACTGGCAGCTGAAAAGGCAGGTCATTGGGTCTGTTTACGAAAGGACTGACCCCTGCCCTCACCAGAAGTCTGAGCAGGTGAACCCCTGTTCTAGGCCTAAAAGAACCTTGAGCTCTGCCCCTACCACGCCTAGACCTACCCCTAGACTGGGAATCAAAAGCAGGATATGTCCATCCCTTAGTAGGCCAATTTCTACTAAACTTTGGTGGCTGCACCTGCAAAAAATCTTTAACAGTTTGCATAGACTTAGCTTTGTCCTCCATTTTCTTTAAAACTGCTTCCACAGGCGAACCAAATAACACATCAGACTGTAAAGGAGCATCCAAAATCCTAGCCTTAACATGCTCTGCTAAATTCTGATCCCTCAACCAGGCATGCCTGCGAAGAACAGAACTAGTGGCAGCCACCCTCGAGGAGGCCTGCACAGCATCAAAACCACATTGCAAAGAATGCTTACCCACTTGTTCAGACACATGAACTAAATCCAGCAACTCTTTACACTCTATACCTTCCGCCAAAGCATCCACCTTAGATTTCAATTGTGAAAGGAGATAATTTTGATATTTTAGCATGTGAAACTGACAATTCAACGCTCTCATGGCTAGAGTGGAAGAAGTATACACTTTCTTTCCCCACCTATCCAAAGCCCTTGCCTCTTTATCAGTGGGAACAGGATTTTTAACCACAGAGGCCTTAACACCTTTAGGCCCCTGAGCAACAGTTTCTGGGTCCGCCCTAGGACTCTTAAACAAATACTTATGAGCTTCGGGCACCCTATAGTACCTATCAGGTTTAACAGGGGCAGGAGGCAAAGAGTCAGGGTTCAGGGAAGCCTCTGCAAAAACATCTTCCACCACATTCAACACAGGAGGTATAGCTAAGGGCCTATGCTGGGGTAAAAATAAGAATTCCCTAAGCCTTTTCCTGGAATCAGAGTAATCTTGGCCTTCCCATTTAAAGTGTTCCCTCATGGAATGCAGAGTCTCTGAAAATGAGAAATCCTCAGGAGGAGAAGCTGTAGGTGTGGAATCATCCACATCAGAATCAGAATAAGGAGGAAACTCCTGCAAGTCTTCCGCAGAAGACTCCGAAGCCTCTGAATACTGTTCCAAACTCTCAAACTCAGGTTCCACCCTAGGCCTCTTATCAGGAGGGGGCATAGAGCCTCTAATCATAGTAATTAAATCTTCTGCCATTTTAAGCATATGTTTTTTAGGCACAGAACCTGAAGTGCTAGGAGAAGCCCCCACTGAAGCTAAACTGGGCCTACCTCTCAAAGAAGTTTTGGAAACAGAAGGAGAGGCTCTAACTACCTTGGGAAGAGAGGGAAGAACAGTCACCTGAGAAGCCCCCTCAGCCTGGCCTACCTCCTGAGAGGGCACATCCTGTAACAGTAAAGTCTCTGCCTGAGATTCCAAAGAAAAGTACAGTTTTGTACCTACCATAAATGTAGATGTTCGAGGATTCCATTGCTGCAGTCCTTACTATTGGGTATAGTCCGCGTCCAGTCGGCCCGAATACCAGAGTATAAGGCTGGCGTCGGTCAGGCGCATTAGACTGGCGTACGTCAGGGTACTAATGCGCATGACCGTCGTCATATCCTCAGTCTTTTCTTGCCCCAGATGTCAGAAGACCCTAAAAAGACAAGTCCCAAAATACCTGCACCAAAAAACATGTACAATATATACAAAAATATATACAAAAATATAAGCATGTAAACTCACCTACACAACCACCCCTAAACACAGAGGGGAAGGAGGGAGGGTAAATTGGACTGCAGCAATGGAATCCTCGAACATCTACATTTATGGTAGGTACAAAACTGTACTATGTTCTTCGTTTTCCATTGCTGCAGTCCTTACTATTGGGTAGAATCCCAAAGCAGAGGTAAGGGAGGCTGGCAAATCATAAAGAAGTAGGAGCTGACAACATGCCTTGCAAAACAGCTGTGGCAAAACCAGCCCTAGACTTAGAGTAGATAGGAAGGTGATAATGCTTAGAGAAAGTATGCACTGAACTCCAAGTAGCTGCTTCCAAAATATCCTTAGTTGCCACCCCCCTTAGAAATGCTGTTGAAGTGGCAGTAGCCCTAGTGGAATGAGGCCTAATCCCAGCTGGAATCTCCTTGCCATGATGGGAATAACAAAATGCAATGCAAAAGCCAATCCACCTAGAAATAGTTTGTTTTGACACAGGCTTGCCCTGTGAACTCAAAGCAAAAGAAACAAACAACTGCTGAGACTGCCTAAAATCCTTAGTCCTGCTTAAATAAAGCAATTGCCTGTGTACATCTAAAGTGTGCAAAATCTTTTCCCCTTTATTTTGAGGGTCTGCATAAAACGTAGGCAAATGAATAGTTTGGTTTAAAGCCACACTAGAAACCACCTTAGGCATAAAGGAAGGACTAGTGCGTAATGATACCCTATCCTTATGGAAAATCAAAAGGGCTCTACTGCCATAAGGGCCTGCAACTCAGACACCCTTCTTGCAGAAGTAATAGCCAACAGAAAAGCAGTCTTCCATGACAAGTATTTCAATTCAGCAGTAGCTGCAGGCTCAAAAGGTTGTAGAGTAAGTTTTTCCAACACAAAATTGAGATCCCAAGCAGGAGTAGGAGCTCTCATTGGGGTCTTATATTCTTTGCCCTCTAAGAAACTGCTTGAACAAAGGATGAAAACAAAGGTGGGTCACAATCATAGTGAGCTGAAATTGCTGCAGCATGAATCTTAATGGAAGAGAAGGACAAACCTTTGTCCAATAACTCAGTAAGATATTGAAGAGCCACACTCAAATTAGGCTCAGAAATCTCCAAATTCTTTGCTGTACTCCAAAATAAAAATCTCTTCCATTTTTCTGCGTACACTCTCCTTGTACTAGGTCTTCTAGCTTCCATAATCACATTTAAAACTTGTTGAGGAAGTTGAGACCTGCTGTGTTTCAACACAGAATATGCCAGGCTGTTAGATGAAGAGAGTGAAGCTTGACATTGAGCAGATGACCGTCCTTCTGAGACAACAGATGAGGAATCAGAGGTAAAGGCCATGGAGGCTTCTTTACTAGACTCCGTAGTAGTGGGTACCAGTGTTGCCGAGGCCAATCTGGAGCTATCAAAATCATCCTTGGCCTGTCTTGTCTGACCTTTAATAGTACCTTTGGAAGAAGAGGCAGAGGTGGAAAGGCATACACATGAAGGTTTTTCCAACTGAAAGACAGAGCATCCACTTTCCAAGCTGTGTGATGAAACCCCTTTGTGCAATACTTTGGCAGCTGGTGGTTTAGTGGAGAAGCGAACAGATCTATGTCTGGAGTTCCCCATGACACTGTCAATTTCTGAAATACATGAAGATCCAGTTTCCACTCGTGGGGATCCATGATTTGTCTGCTTAACACATCTGCTAAGGAGTTCTGTGCTCCTGGCAGAAACCTTGCCTGAAGAGTTAGTTGCAAGCTTAGCGCAGTCTCCCATAAAATCATTGCTTGCCTGCATAGAGGGTAAGAATGTGTTCCCCCTTGCTTGTTGATGTACCACATGACAGTTGTGTTGTCTGTTAGAATCAACACCTGCCCTGGAAGAAGTAACTCCTTGAAAGCCATTAATGCAAACTGGACTGCTAACATCTCCTTCATGTTGATATGTAGATGCTGTAGTCTGGCAGGCCACTTGTCTTGTATCCACTTTCCATTTAGATGAGCTCCGCAAGCAATGTCCGAGGCATCTGTCGTTAAAATCTGACTTGCCTCTGGCCGGGTCACAGAGAGTCCCTTGTTTAGGTGACATTCCTGAGCCCACCACAAGAATTCTTTTGAAGGCAAGGTATTATTTGAATGACAGTGTCCAAATCCTGGCAGTGCTGTGTCCATACATTTTGAGATACCATTGTAGCTTCCTCATATGCAGTTTGGCATTGGGAAGCACCAGAATACAAGATGCCATGAACCCTAATGCTTGAAGGACTGTCCTTGCAGTCAGCACGGACTGATGAGATAGTTGATGGAAGTAAAGTGACAGACTCTTTTGTTTGTCCGGGGTTAAAAGGCCATCTGGGCTGCTGTATTCAGTCTCACACCCAGAAAGCACATGTCTTGAGAGGGTACTAGACTGGACTTTATTTCGTTCACAGAATACCCTAGGCATCTTAGCACTGCTATAACATATTCCAGATGCTGTAGAAGGTCTTCCTTTTCTTGAGCCAGAATCAGGCAGTCGTCCAAGTAAGGATAGATTTGAATTCCTTGAAGCCTGAAGTAAGCTATCACTGGAGCCAGAACCTTTGTGAATACTCTGGGCAGTAGATAAGCCAAAGGGCAATGCAGAGAACTGATAATGAGAATTTCCAGCTCGAAACCGCAGATACTTCCTGCAACTTAGCCTTATAGGCACATGAAGGTAAGCTTCCTTGAGATCTAAAGTTACCATCCAGTGATCTTTGCCCAGCAGAGGTAAAAGCTGTTGTAACGTCAACATCTTGAACTTGGGAATGTCCAGAAAAGTGTTGAGGAGAGATAAATCCAAAATTGGTCTCCACGTGTTCCCCTTCTTTGGTACTAGGAACAGGCGAGAATAAAATCCTAGGCCCCTTTCTGAAACAGGGACTGGCTGAATGGCCCCCATCTGGAGTAACTGAGAAACTTGCTTGTGAGCCTCCTTTCTTTGTGGAGGAGGAACGTCTGGCATGCCTTTGAAAGGGGGCATTGTATGGAAATAAAATCTGTAACCGTGGTGAATGATATCCAACACCCATTTGTCTTGAGTAATTAAATCCCAATTTTCTTTGAAAAGAAACAGTCTTCCTCCCAAAGGAGCTGTCAGACGAGAATCTACTGGCAGCTGAAAAGACAGGTCATTGGGTCTGTTTACGAAAGGACTGACCCCTGCCCTCACCAGAAGTCTGAGCAGGTGAACTCCCTGTTCTAGGCCTAAAAGAACCTTGAGCCCTGCCCCTACCACGTCTAGACCTACCCCTAGACTGGGAATCATAAGCAGGATATGTCCACCCCTTAGCAGGCCAATTTCTACTAAACTTCGGTGGCTGCACCTGCAAAAAATCTTTAACAGTTTGCATAGACTTAGCTTTGTCCTCCATTTTCTTTAAAACTGCTTCCACAGGCGATCCAAACAACACATCAGACTGTAAAGGAGCATCCAAAATCCTTGTCTTAACATGTTCAGCTAAATTCTGATCCTTCAACCAGGCATGCCTGCGAAGAACAGAACTAGTAGCAGCCACCCTCGAGGAGGCCTGTACAGCATCAAAACCACATTGCAAAGAATGCTTACCCACTTGCTCAGACACATGAACCAAGTCCAGCAACTCTTTACACTCAATACCTTCCGCCAAAGCATCCACCTTAGATTTTAATTGTGAAAGGAGATAATTCTGATATTTTAGCATGTGAAACTGACAATTCAACGCTCTCATGGCTAGAGTGGAAGAAGTATACACTTTCTTTCCCCACCTATCCAAGGCCCTTGCCTCTTTATCAGTGGGAACAGGATTTTTAACCACAGAAGCCTTAACACCTTTAGGCCCTTGAGAAATAGTTTCTGGGTCCCTAGGACTCTTAAACAAATACTTATGAGCTTGCACCCTATAATACCTATCAGGCTTAACAGGAGCAGGAGGCAAAGAGTCAGGATTCAGGAAGCCTCTGCAAAACATCTTCCACCACATTCAACACAGGAGGAATAGCTAAGGGCCTATGCTGGGGCAAAACAAGAATTCCCTAAGCCTTTTCCTGGAATCAGAGTAATCCTGGCCTTCCCATTTAAAGTGCTCCCTCATGGAATGCAGAGTCTCTGAAAATGAGAAATCCTCAGGAGGAGAAGCTGTAGGAGTGGAATCATCCACATCAGAATCAGAATAAGTAGGATACTCCTGCAAGTCTTCCAGAAGACTCTGAAGCCTCTGAACACTGTTCAAAACTATCAAACTCCGGTTCCACCCTAGGCCTCTTATCAGTCCCGGGCATAGAACCTCTAATCATAGTAATCAAATCTTCTGCCATTTTAAGCATATGTTTCTTAGGTACAGAACCGAAATGCTAGGAGAAGCCCCCACTGAAGCTGAACTAGGCCTACCTCTCAAAGAAGTTTTGGCAACAGAAGGAGAGGCTCTAACTACCTTGGGAAGAGAGGGAAGAACAGTTACCTGAGAAGCCCCCTCAGCCTGGCCTACCTCCTGAGAAGGCACATCCTGTAACAGTAAAGTTTCTGCCTGAGACTCCATGGAAACTCCTGGCAAAACCTCTGGCTCCACTGAGCCTTCTAAAGAACCGGCGTCCGGGACTGCGGTTCATCAACCCTAGGCTTCACTGTTTTGTCCTTGCGCTTCTTGGATGAAGCGGCGGGAGCATCCGGCGGCATTTTATAATTGCAACGCTTCCCAAACACTAACCTGGCACAGTCTAACCTCCTCTTAATAGTGCGTTTGTTAAACCTAGCACAAGAGCGGCAACCAACAACGTCGTGCTCAGGCCCTAAACAAGGTATACACAAGGTATGGTAATCCCTATGAGGTATCTGTTTCCCACAAGAAATACAGTTATTCACTTTTTCTGACATCCGGTAAAATACTGAGGCAAGAAAAAACCAAAATGTTCCCCAACGGGTACTTAGCCAACTCTGTTTCGGTCTGAAACTCCGGTTTCGGAAATATTTCAGAACGCCAACCTGCACTCGCAAAACTGCTTCTGCATCGGACCATGCGGCAAAAAAGACTGAGGATATGACGTCGGTCATGCGCATTAGTACCCTGACGTACTGACGTCAGTCTAATGCGCCCTGACCGACGTCAGCCTTATACTCTGGTATTCGGGCCGACTGGACGCGGACTATACCCAATAGTAAGGACTGCAGCAATGGAAAACGAAGAACATCTCCTGGCAAAACCTCTGGCTCCACTGAGCCTTCTAAAGAACCGACGTCCGGGACTGCCGGTTCATCAACCCTAGGCTTTGCTGATTTGTCCTTGCGCTTTTTGGACGAAGCGGGCGTCGGAGTATCCGACGGCATTTTATAATTACAACGCTTCCCAAACACTAACCTGGCACAGTCTAACCTTCTCTTAATAGTGCGTTTGTTAAATCTAGCACAAGAGCGGCAACCAACAACGTCGTGCTCAGGCCCTAAACAAGGTATACACAAAGTATGGTAATCCCTATGAGGTATCTGCTTCCCACAAGAAATACAGTTATTCACTTTTTCTGACATCCGGTTAAATACTGAGGCAAGAAAAACCAAAATGTTCCCTAACGGGACTTAGCCAACTTTGATTCGGTCTGAAACTCCGACTTCGGAAAATTTTCAGAACGCCAACCTGCACTCGCAAAACTGCTTCTGCATCGGACCATGCGGCAAAAAAGACTGAGGATATGACGTCGGTCCTGCGCATTAGTACCCTGACGTCCTGACGTCAGTCTAATGCGCCTTGACCAACGTCAGCCATATACTTTGGTATTCGGGCCGACTGGACAGCGGACTACCCAATGGTTAGGACTGCAGCAATGTGGAATGAAGAACATCTATTTAAAACAAACTATGACTTGAGCAGGTTGTCTGAAGAAGTTCGGGTATAGCCCGAACGAAAAGCGCTTTACATGTACTGGATTTTTTGCTCTTGCAAGTCTATTTTGCAAGTCGAGGTTGTGACTGAGGGTTTTGTATATTGCTTGGATATTTAAATACGCACTGTGTCCTGGTCTTAGTTTTGGTGCGTTGATTCATTTTACAAACTTGAGTTTTAAGTGACTGTTTTTAACTACATTTGGATATTAAAATCTTGAGAGCTTTTGACATCCGTTTCCTGGTTCCTGGTGTTTAAAATCAACTATGCAAGTACAGGCTAAAGAAAATAAAATATTTCACTTTTTCTGCTTTTAAACAAAAAGACATTCCAACAGGGTTTGTATGTGAAAGCCTCAGAATCTTACATCATTTAACTGCTTCAAATAAATGATCCCTACCAGATCGTGACAGATAATCAGCATGTTTGTTTATGCTGGAGAGAACAGCAAAAACTGTTAGGGGGAAAGCATAGAGATCCAACAAGGGTATTGTCTACCTAACCCAATGATGCACCATGACCACATTATCCAACTAAATAACACAACAATGAGCTCTGGCACAGCTTTCTTATTTTCTGAAATGATTCAAGAAAGTTATTTCCAGCTTTTTACAATTGCAGAATATCAGTTGAAATAAAAGGTTCTCATGCTTCGTCTATCAGACAGTATCTTAAAAAGATGCATTCTGCAGTCTCTCAAACACTGTGAAGTTAATATTCTGTTGTAGTGCAAAAGTGATAAGTATGGATGCTTAGATTAAGGCTCCTTAAGTGATGCACCATGCAGGTGACATACTGCCTTCATTTCTGCTTCACTTTTTTACAATACAATACATAAAGTAATTAAAAAAACAGCAACAATGAGAAGTTAAAATTCGAAAAAGACAACTGATTGAAAAACAAGGCAAATTATGCTAGTCTTCTAAATTAACAGCAATAAATTCTGTTCAGAACTTTTTCCTTGCATACCTTGACACCGTGGCCAACGTCATCAAGCACTGTGTAGTCTATAGGTTTGCGAATGTATCGTACTGGTCGTTCCATATTTGCTGGTGCTATGATTTTATGAGTTCGTGCAGTGTTCTTATTGGTGGTTAAAATGCCTATTTCTCGTCTTGCTACTTTTTCTTTATGAATGTCCACAGTCTATGATTAGAAACAAAATTATCGTAAGATCAGTACCACAGGACAGCAATAAATATACTTTTTGGACGCTTTTTACAATAATAGCACATAGTACACACACAGTGAGATGCTATTTTTAAACCAACCGCTAATGCAATATACAATATGTAAAAACAATTTGAAGATCAGCTAGTTAAACTTACCACATAGACCATTTTTAAACATTATTACAGAGACCACTATACCTTATGTGGCTATCTTCTACTTACTGACATTCTCACAACAGAATACACCAACTATAAAGCTGCACTGTTTGTTGTTGTATCTTTCGTTTTTTCCCGGTTAGGGGTCACCACAGCGGAACTCCGGTCTGCTAATGACTGGCAGCAGATTTTTACGTACCGAGTTGCCAGCCCTGGCGTACAACCTTCAACGAAGGTACGCCCATTCACGCATGTCTCCACACAGAAGACGCTTTAGCTGAGAATCGAACAGGACAACGTCTTACTGTGAGGCGACAACGCTACCACAGCACCACCACCAACTCAAAAAATGTAGGCTTTCATATGTTTATCTTGTATACCTACAATTACTATGAACAAGGGTATGAAAAATACCACTATACAACTAACATGCATGAATTTAAAGACCAGCCTACTATTGTTGCAAATGAACAAAATGCTAGAGACCACAGCACATCTGGATTTCAAGAGATTTTACCTAGAATCCTCTACCAGAGAATGGTGAAACTTTCTGACAACTGCTCCTTACTTTGCAGTAAAAAAAACGTTCAGACAAGTACTACATCTTCAACGAGAAATATTTAGCTTTACACATTTTATTCAGTTAAAAGTATTTTTAGTTTACTTGCATTTTTAATTACAATTTTTTTTTTAAATTTACAAAGTTTTAGTCATGCCACTTGAGAAAACATGGGGGTTAAGAGTATACAGAACTATTCTGAATATTGCCCTTTACCCTTCTTCTTAGCACAAAAGCAGTTCACGAATACAATTGAGAGAGTCAGATGTCATCTATTAGGCATATGTTGCAGCTCATCATTCTTGAAGATTAAAAGTACAGTTTTGTACCTACCATAAATGTAGGTGTTCGAGTGTTCACACTGCTGCAGTCTTCACACTTGGGTTATCCTGCCATCAGGTGGTCCCGCAGTCGGCCAGAGTTCCAAAGTCTAGAAAGGTATAGAAAAGTGCAGCTAGTTCAGAGGGGATGGAGGGAGGGTAACCTGGACTGCAGCAGTGTGAACACTCAAACATCTACATTTATGGTAGATACAAAACTGTACTATGTTCATCGTGTTACACTGCTGCAGTCATCACACTTGGGTTGAATCCCAAAGTTAAGGATGGGTGGTGGAGTTAAACAGGGTTTGGAGAAGCTAGTAGGCCCTGCAGAACTGCAGTGGCAAAGCCAGCTCTAGTCTTAGAGTATAGAGGTAAGTGATAGTGCTTGGTGAAGGTGTGCACTGAACTCCAAGTTGCAGCTTCCAAAATATCCTTGGTTGGTACCCCCCTGAGAAAGGCTGTTGATGTAGCTGTAGCCCTGGTGGAGTGGGACCTAATGCTAGCAGGTACCGGTTTCCCATGATGTGTGTAACACAAATGTATACAATGTCCTATCCATTTTGAAATGGTCTGTTTTGAGACAGCTTTTCCTTGTGATCCTGCAGCATAGGATACAAAGAGCTGGTCAGATTTTCTGAAAGCCTTAGTTTTATCCAAGTAGTAATGTAATTGCCTGTGAATGTCCAAAGAGTGCAGGAGTCTTTCTCCTTTGTTCTGGGGGTTTGGGAAAAAGGTGGGTAAATGAATGGTTTGGTTTAGGGCCACACTGGATACCACCTTTGGCATAAAGGAAGGGTTAGTCCGTAGAGCGACTCTGTCTTGATGAAAAATGAAGAAAGGCTCCACTGCCATTAGGGCCTGTAGCTCTGAGACTCTTCTAGCTGAAGTTATTGCTAGTAGCAGGGAAGTTTTCCATGATAGAAACTTTAAATCAGCTGAAATAGCTGGTTCAAAGGGCGGCAGTGTAAGCTTTTCCAGAACAAAGTTGAGATCCCAAGTTGGTGTTGGTGCTCTCCTGGGCGGTCTTATGTTCTTAGCCCCTCTGAGGTACTGTCTTAGGAGTGGATGTGAAAATAAAGGAGGATCAGTGTTGTAGTGAGCTGAAATCGCCGAGGCATGGATCTTAATAAATGAAAAAGAAAGTCCTTTGTGCAACATCTCAGTTAAATATTGTGGAATCTGTGGAATATTTGCAGCAAGGGGATTTTGGCCTTTAGCCTGGTTCCGGGCGCAAAATCTTTTCCATTTGTCTGAATAGGCTTTCCTGGTGCTGGGCCTCCTGGCCTCCAGAATGACATCCATAACAGCTTTAGATAGAGGTGTTGGCTGGTTGTTTAGGTAATTTGCCATGCAGCCAGATTTAAAGTCTTGAGCTGGCTGTGTAGAATCTGATTGTTTTGCTGGGTGAGCAGGTGAGGAATTTGGGGTAAAATCCATGGTGGGCCGTGGGCCATGTTCCTTAGTATTTGATACCAGTGCTGGCGTGGCCAGTCTGGAGCAATGAGTATCATTTGTGGCCTCTCTAATCTGACTTTCAGCAGCACCTTTGCTAGAAGATGCAGTGGAGGAAAGGCATACACTGTTAATGTTTTCCAACTGAATGAGAGGGCATCCACTTTCCAAGCTGGTGGGTGGAATGTCCTTGTGCAAAATTTTCGAATTTGGTAGTTTTGGGGGTTGACAAACAGATCTATGTATGGGAGTCCCCATTTTTGAGTGATCATTGCAAATACTTGTGCATCCAGTCTCCACTCGTGGGGATCCATGATGTTTCTGCTTAGGTCGTCTGCCAATATGTTTTTCTTTCCTGGCAGGAATTGTGCTTGTACTTGAACTTGGTAAGTCAGTGCTGTGTTCCACAAGATCATTGCTTGCCTGCATAGGGGGTAGGAGTGTGTGCCCCCTTGCTTGTTTATGTACCACATGACTGTGGTATTGTCCATCTTTATTAGGAGTTGTCCTGGATGTAACAGGTCCTTGAAAGCTGTTAGGGCATTCTGTATTGCTAGCATTTCTTTTTGATTGATATGCAGATGCCTTTGATCTGTATCCCATTTGCCCTGAATGCACTGTCCTGCCATGTGTGCTCCCCAGGTATAGTCCGATGCATCTGTTGTTATAGTTTGCCTGGCTGTGGGCAAGGTAAAAGGCTGACCCTGGTTGAGGTGACATGCCTGTTCCCACCACAGAAACTCCTGCTGAAGGCAGAGAATGAGTGGTATCATTGTTTCCAAGCTGTGGCTGTGCTGTGTCCATACGCTCTTCAGGTACCATTGTAATTTCCTCATATGCAGTTTTGCAAATGGTATTAGGAGTATGCAAGATGCCATAAATCCCAAGGCCTGCAGAATTTTTCTTGCAGGGAGTTTGGTCTTTGTTGTCATCATTTTGAAGTACTGAGTCAGCTGTTGTTGTTTGTCTGGCATGAGATAAGCCATCTGGGCCGTTGTATTCAAGCTGGCACACAGGAATGTTATGTTCTGTGAGGGCACTAGCTTTGATTTCTTTTAGTTTACTGTGAACCCTAGGCAACTTAAAAGGTGTTTGACAAATGCCAGATGCTTTAAAAGAATGTCCTTGCTTTCTGCTTGAATAAGGCAGTCGTCCAGGTATGGGTATATTTGAATTCCTCTTTGTCTGCAATATGCAATTACTGGTGCCAGGCATTTTGTGAAGACCCTGGGCGCAGTAGATAAGCCAAAGGGCAGTGCAGAGAATTGATAATGAGTTGAACCTGCAATGAAACAGAGGTATCGTCTGCAATTTTGTCTGATAGGGACATGCAGGTATGCCTCCTTGAGATCCAACGTTACTAGCCAAGCCTTCTTGCCCAGCATGGGAAGAAGCTGCTGTAGTGTTAGCATCTTGAATTTGGGTACTTGGAGATAGTTGTTTACAATGGAAAGGTCCAGAATGGGTCTCCAGGCTTTGTCCTTTCTGGGGACTAGAAAGAGTCTTGAGTAAAATCCTTGTCCTTGCTCCTGTGTAGGTACCTGTTGAATGGCTCTCATGTCCATGAGAGCTGAAATTTGTTTCTGTGCCTCCGCCCATTGATATGGTGGCAGGTTTGGCATTCCTTTTATCCTTGGCAAGGTGTGAAAGTGGAATCTGTATCCTTGTGAAACAATGTTTAGGAACCATTTGTCTTTTGTGATGATGTGCCAGTTGTCTGCAAAAAGTGCTAATTTTCCTCCCAAGGGAGCTGCCAAGAGAGATTTGCTTGGCAGTCTGAGAGTTAAGTTATTGTGTTTGTCTTCTGTTAGCTTGGGGCCCGTCTTCTCCTCCTTTCTGGGTAGCGGCACCCCATTGGCGAGGTTTGTAAGGGTCTTGTGACTGACCTCTGCCCCTTGGGCGTCTGTATTTGCCCCTCTGTAGTCTGTCAGACGCTGGAAAGGACCAGTTTTTTGTTGGCCAATTTCTGCTGAAACGAGGGGGTTGAACCTGTAAAAAATCCTTGACCGTCTGCATAGATTTTGCCTTATCCTCCATTTTCTTTAAAACATCTTCTGCTTTTACACTAAATAAAACATCCTGCTGTACCTGCATTAAATAACTTTGCTTTAACATGATCAGGCAGGGTTTGTTCTTTTAACCAAGCATGTCTACGTATGACAGACCCAGTCACTGCTGCTCTACAGGAAGCTTCCAATGAATCAAATCCACATTGTAAAGTATGTTTGCCCACCTGTTCAGCTGCATGTAACAGATCCTGCATTTCCTTGAAATCAGGCTGCTCTGAATGTGTGCTCATTTTTTGTTTTAATTGAGACATTAGGAATTGCTGATATTTCAGCATGTGAAACTGGCAATTTAAGGCTCTCATAGCTAGAGTAGCTGGGGTGTATACCTTCTTTCCCCATCTATCTAGTGCTTTGGAATCCCCTTCAGAGGGTACAGGATTTTTAGCAACAGAGGCCTTAACCCCTTTGGGACCCTGGGAAATTGTTTCTGGGTCAGCAACAGGGCTTTTATATAGGAATTTGTGTGAGTCAGGGACTCTCTAGTATCTGTCTGGTTTGGCTGGAGCAGGAGGTAGGGAGTCTGGGTTAAGATTAGATTCTAAGTAAACATCATCCACAATGTCTAACACGAGAGGGATAGCAAGTGGTCTGTGCTGGGGTAGTAAAAGGAACTCTTGGAGCCTTTTCTTAGAATCGGAGTAGTCCTGGCCTTCCCAGTGGAAATGTTCCCTCATGATATGTAAAGTTTCCCCAAAGGAGTAGTCTTCTGGAGGAGATGCTGAGGGAATGGACTCTTCAGCATCAGAATCTTCATAAGGAGGAAAAGAGTATTCCTGAGGAAATTGAAACCTGGTTAGAGGAAGCATAATCCTCCTCTTGTCTTGGCCTTTTATCAGGAGGGGGATGGGAACCCCTGATTAGGGTAATTAAATCTTCAGTCATCTTAAGCATCTGTTTCTTAGGCACGGGACCTTGTACTGGAGACTGATGTACAGTCTTTTTTGTTTTTAATGGAGTTTTTAGCTTAGCATAAGATTTAATGGTGAGTGTAGTCAGTCTGAAGACACCTTCTGCAACCGAAGGCGTTTCTACTGCACCGGAATCTCCTTCTGCTCTGGAGTCAGAAGGGCCTAAAGAAGAAGGCTGCGGCGGCCTAGTGCTCTCCACTTGTGAATCAGAAGCCATCTGGGGTTCTAAATCTGTGGTCGTCAGGGGCTGCGTAAGCGCCTCACTGAAAACCGGAGAACCAGCGACAGGCCCAGCATAGGTCTCGGAGTCTGGTTTGGGTCTAGGCTGCCTGTCCTTATCCTTGCGTTTTTTATGCATGCCGGTCTTGGGTTGCTCCGACGGCATGGTATAATTAAATTTCCTACCAAAGTAATGTCGGGCGAAATCAAACAGACGTTTGATAGTTTGTTTATTAAACCTAGCACAAAACCGACAACCTGTGACGTCGTGGTCTGGGCCTAGGCAAGGAATACAATAAGAATGAAAGTACTTATGAGGTATTTGCTTCCCATAAGAAATGCAATTGTTAACTTTTTCTGACATTGGACTGAGGCAAGAAAAGGTTCCCCAACGGGTTACTTAGCTTTATTGAAGACTTCGGTCTGAAATTCGATTTGAAAAGCTCAGGAGTCGGCCAACCGGCACTTGCGAACTGCTTCTGCTTCGGGCACCGCACGGCAAGAAAGACTGAAGAAAATGGTGTCAGATGCCTCTTATATACCCCTGGCACACTGACGTCAGGGAAGAAGTGACAGCAACTGACGCCAGACCAAGACTTTGGAACTCTGGCCGACTGCGGGACCGCCTGACGGTAGGATAACCCAAGTGTGATGACTTCAGCAGTGTAACACGATGAACATCAACCAACATCCTCATCTCTGTGTATCCATTCTGTCATCTTCTCACTTGATTTCTACTAAATTTCACATCTTTTTAACTTCCTACAATATACAGGTTCATGAGTGGGTTGCTGATCACAACCAACCTATTATGCCTTCGAGTTACAAATGCCAAGAAATGCATCTCAAGAGCAAAGCTTGAGAGGTGAATCTATGTATCCATTTTGGGAACACACAATAAATGGTTATGATCGGAGACCCAATCATAAGTCTTTGTAGAGTATGGAGCTTTATCTGCTGTATGTACTACAAGTTACAGGAATATAAATGGATAAGTGTTTGCCAGCTTTTAAAGCCATAAAGCATTTAGCGAGCACTCTCAGAAAGACAGTGTAAGAGATTCTAGTATGTTAGAAAAAGGAACATTTCCGGCACAAACAGCAGGCAGAAATAAATCTGTTTTTATTCTATCACTGTAATTTG
This sequence comes from Protopterus annectens, assembly GCF_019279795.1. NCBI lineage: Eukaryota > Metazoa > Chordata > Ceratodontiformes > Protopteridae > Protopterus > Protopterus annectens. Next base: position 10,730,249 of record NC_056731.1, read on the forward strand.
CTGATCAGTACTGACAGCTTTATCTGCCTAGCATATAACTGAAGCAATGGTGTTTAAGAAGAAGTTATGTTCTTACCATAATATTCCATCTGTGTTGTCGATCTTCATCTATTCTCAACTCTTGGGTAGTTGGTGCGGATGCTCAGAACCGGTTCGGCTGTTATACAGCTCTTGCCAGCCAAAAATCTCTCGAGCTAAGACTTTACCACAATGCCCCTCTCTAAATTACCTCAGATCGAGTTTGCAAACTTACAGACAGAATCTAAATACCTGGTGTGAATAACAGAAGGCCAGGAACCAAATGGAAAATACACCAAACAAGCCTGTATACGAACTCCGTTTATTGCAGTAAAAGCACATCAAGATTAAGCGCTTTCGTCTTTTACATAGAAGACTTCATCAGAATAAAGCACACTGATTCAAGAACCATTTTTATACCAGTGCGTGTTACATAATAATAAAACTGAGCCAATGGTATTGTCAAAAAAGTCACATCTAAAATGGTCACATGAGCAATATTAAATACACAGGATGTTAATATTCAAGCCAACTTAGCTTTTTACAAATAAAACACGGTTATATATTAAATACCTTCAGCATACGTTTAAAAATGCAGGCCCAGTAATGCATGTAAAAATGTTAAAATACTTAAAAGTTTCATAGATTTTTCTTTCAGGGCTGGAAGTATTGTCAAGGAATCATTTATACCTGGTGGAAAATTAGCTGCTAATCTGAGTTGCCAATCCAGCTCTTTTTTACTTAATAAATTCTTCCAGTCACCCCCAAATCTATGTCCACAGTATCCAAAATACCAAATTTAAAACCTTTAAAATTAGAACAAGTGAGGGAATGCCTATATAATGCACTTGTATCCTTCTTGTTTTTAACATCATATACATGCTCATAGATTCTGCTTTTCAACGCCCTCTCTGTTTTCCCAACATAGAATCCGTTGCACGTATCACATAGAGCAAGGTACACCACTCTGGTGGTAAAACAATTTCCTTTCTTGAATGTAACCTTAGATGCCATCTTATTAGCTAGGTGGGTTTGAGGTGCTTTAAAAATATTAGTACATTGGGAGCACCTCCCACAAGGTGTTGTACCACAACCACCTTCTATCAGTAAATTCAACTAGTTTTCCATAAGATGTTTAATATTCATGCCCACCTTGCTGATAAAAACTGGTTTACCTCTCACTGCAGTTAACACATCATAATTTACCCAAAATATAGTCCAGTTCTTTTTTAATATGTTTTTCACTTCACATGATATAGGACTGTATTGTACTATACATGCATGCTCATAAATCTTCGTTTCACCATGATCTGTAGGGGCTATATTAGTTAATGGATGGTTTCCTAACAGGGGCATTTTTTTTTTCCGCATCCTGTGTAAACCTACTCAATAATTTGTTCCACCATCTGTTTGGGGTATCCCCTTTCTAAAAACAGATCTCAATGTGAAAAATTCCTGCCTCACATCATTCAATTCTGAAGTCATGCATGCAATTCTTATAGCCTGTCCTTTGACTAAGCTCTTTTTCTGTGAAATTGGATAGTTGCTCGTATAATGAAGGTAAGAATTACAAAAAGTACTCTTACGAAATATGTTAGATTTGAAACTTGTAGGTGTATGGGAAATTGCCGTGTCCAAGTAATGTATACCTCTAGTGTTGTAATTATAAGTAAATTCCAAAAAATGAGGTAGTTTTCTCCAGGTGGTTAATAAAGCCAGGGATATCTTCCACTATTCTCTTCCACAAAATAAAGATATCATCTAAAAACTTGCAATACAACTGGATGTTCCAAATTCTTTGTGGAATACATATCTTAATTCCCAGCCTAATAGTACTTCATTTGCATATGTAGGGGCGCAGGCAGCCCCCATGCCAACTCCTCTTGTTTGTTGGAAATATTGGCCCTCAAAGAATACAAAAATATTCTCTAAGATAAGTGCCATAATTTCACACACCAGGTTTACTTTATCATGATTCAAGGTAGAACATGTAAAGAGTGTCTCTTCAAATAATTCTAGTCCTTCTTGCTTAGGAATACAGGAAAAAAGATCTTTCACATCAATGGTTAAAAATACCAAATCAGCTGCCCATAGATTTTGTTTAAGCTGTCCTAGAAAATCCCAGGAATCCTTAAATAGATGTGCTGCTCTCTCAACTACATGCTTAATCACTGTATCTACAAACAGTGCCAGATTATGTGTTTTGGAGCCACTGGCAGCAACAATGGGTCTAAAAGGTGGTTCAATGATGCTTTTGCGTATTTTTGGGATGCCGAATATGACCGGCACCTTAGGATAGGAATTGGTAAGAAAATTAAGGAGGTCATTAGTATTACAGAGGCCCTAGCTACTTTAGATCTTGGGTGGCCATATGGAAGGATATTCCGGAGAACCAAATAAAGCTCCTCCCCTGGAGACCAGATCCAATTTGTAATAAGTGATAAAGGTAGCCCATGTTGCTGCTGTGCATATTTCATTCATGGAATCCTTGGAATGGAAAACAGCTGAAGTGGCCATTGACCTGGTGGAATGCACGGTCACATGCACAGGTAATTTGAGATTCTTTTTATTACATATATAAGTAATGCAAACTCTTAGCCATTTTGACAAGGCAACTTTGGAAACAGATTTCCCTCAAGTTGGGCCAGAAAAGGATACAAACAACTGTTCTGATTTTCTAAATTCTTTAGTTCTGCAGAGATAGAAGTGCAATTGTCTGTGAATATCTAGCAAATGTAGGCAATATTCACCTCAGTTGGAAAAATTAGGAAAGAAAACAAGTAAGTCTATGGTTTTATTAATGTTGGACTCTGAAACCACTTTCGGAAGAAAGGATGGATTTGTTCTGAGTGAAACTCTATCCTTATGGAAAACTAAGTAAAGGGGTTTTGAGCATAAAGCCTGCATCTCAGAGACTCGTCTTGCAAAATTTATAGCTATGAAGAAAAGCATTTTCCACGAAAGAAACTTTAAGTAGCATGTCACTGCTGGCTCAAAGGGAGTAAGCACCAATGACTGAAGAACAAAGGTCAGATCCCATGGGAGTAGAGAGCCTTTAAATGGAGGTTTTAAACGTAAGGTCCCTTTGAGGAACACTTTAGATAATCTATGTGAAATTAGAGGAAGGTCCCCAAAACCATGATGGAAGTGAGAAACAGCAGCTAATTGGACTTTTAATTGTGGAAGCAGAAGCTCCATGATCAAAAAGAATGGCTAGAAATTGTAGAACTTTTTCCACAGGAGCTGAGAAAGGGTCAAAATTGTTATTGTAAACCCAGGTTGAAAATCTCTTCCACTTACTAAGGTAGAGGTCTACAGTGAAGCCAGCAAGATTTTCCACACTGGGGAGGGTATATCATTAAGCAGAACTGCAGGAACCAAGCTGTTAGCTTGAGATTTTGAAGGTTGGATGCACCACTCTCTGAGGGTGAGACAGCAGGTCTGGAACACAGTCCAGAATCCATGGACAGTGAACTAAATGAGGCCAGAGGAAGGGGAACCAAATTTGTCGAGGCCAATAGGGTGCAATGAGGATCATTTGCTTCTCAACCTAGCTGCTTTCTTGAGAAAGAGTGGAATTAGAGTGAATGGGGGAAAAGCACAGAGGAGACCTAGAGGCCAATCAAGGAGAACAGCGTCTCCCGGTGACTCCCCCTCAGGGGTGATTAGGGAAAAGTAGCTTCTGCACTTGTTTAGGGGTGATGCAAGAAGGTTGAAGAAAGGCTGGCCCCAGCGATGAAAAATCTTTCTCGCTATTTTGGAATTGAGAGACCACTTGTGAGGCAGTAGAATGCATCTGCTCAGTTTGTCCACTATCACGTTTGAACACCCCGGGACGTGCTTTGTTATCAGAAAGCGGTGGGAGGAAACTGCCCATTAACACACACTCTGAAGGCTTCTCGACACAGGGGGTAGGACTTGGTTCCACCCTGTTTGTTGATGTACCAAACTACGGACATGCTGTCTGACTGAATAGCAATGGTTCCTACAGGGAAGACAGACTGAAAGGGTTGCAACACTAACAGCACTGCCCTCAACTCCAGGACATTGGCATGCAGATTGGCCTCTATCATGGACCAAGTGCCTTGGACTGCTCTTCCCAGATAATGCCCCCCCCCCCAATCTGGGAGGCATCCATGATCACTATGGCCTTGGGTTGAGGAGGGACAAGTGGGCAGCATAAAAGGATTTCATCAGATTCCATCCACCAGGACAGGTTCTTTTTGCAGCGACTTGTGGTAAGTGTGGGTGTGATGCTAGAAGCCATTGTAGTACCACACGTAGAATTTCACTAGCGGGACCAGAGTGGTCACTGCCATGGAACCCAACGTTTGAAGGACTAGCAACACTGGTACCTTGTTTCTGCATGGAATAGGGTGTACTTGGGATTTTATCTTCTGTAATCTGTGCTAAGGAAGAGAGGCTACACAAGATACGGTGTTTAGACAAGCTCCTATGAATTTTAGATCTTGAGAGGGGCTTAGCTGAGATTTTTCTCAACTGACTGTGATGCTGAGGCACATGAACAAATGCAGAAAGAATTCTTTTGCTTGAAGCAGCTCCTTGGTGGAAGCGGTGACAAGTCAGTCTAGATGTGGAAACACCCAGAATCTGTGCAGTATCAAGTGAGCTGTTACTGCTGCCATACATTTGGTGAACACCCTGAGGGTTGTGGTGAGACCAAAGGGCACTCTGAACTGAAAGTGAATGGCTCCTAGCCAAAAGCAGAGAAACCTTCTGGAGCGTTTGTCCATCTTTATGTGGTAACATGTGTCTTGAAGGTCTACAGAGTACATCCAATCATTTTTCTCTAAAAAGGGAAGTATAGACTGAACCATTACCATCTGGAATTTGGACTGTTGAACAAATTTGTTTAGAAGGCAGAGATCCAGAATAGGTCTCCAGTCCCCTATCTTTTTCAGCACTAAAAAGAACCTAGAGTAAAATCTGGATCCTATATGGTCTTGTGGGACTTCTTGGATTACTCTTATTTTTAGCAGCTTTTGAATTTCTAAGGCTGCTTGGTCTCTCTGACTGGCTGGACCATCAGGGAGCCTTGTTAGAGATCTTGGATAAAGAATGAAAGGGATACAGTAACCTCTGGTAATAATTCTCTGCACCCATATATCTGTGGTTATTTGTCGCCAGGCTCTTGCAAGCAGTGAAAATCTTCCTGACTGCTTCCACAGGTAAGCAATTGGGCTCCCATTTAGGAGCTCTTGTAGGACTGGCCAGAGAAAGAATTTCTGGAACCCTGATTCTGTGGCCCAGCTCTGCCTCCGGGTCAAAGTCTTCCATTAGAGCTCACTCCTCTGCCCCGATCTTCCACCATGTGTGTCCAGGAAAGGCCCTTGGGACTTCTGAACCACATATTTCCACTCCTCTAATTCCTAGAGTAGGATCGTTGGGGAGCAGCAAAACGTATGCCCCCTGCAGACAAGGTCTTCCCATCCTTCTCTCATCTGACTTGAATAGCTCCACAAAATCACAGAGGCGCATCCAGCCATGCTGTCTAATAGCAACGCCTGGACCGGCCGACCTGGTCGTCCCTTCAGCTGCATGTGCAGTGAGCCTCAAGGACGAGTTGGAAATAGACTCCAGGGTAGCTAACTGGGAGGTTACTTTTTCTTGGACCTCATCAGATACAGCTCCTGCTAGGGTATCTAAACTCCTTGATCAGATCCCTCTGGAGGCTAGTGAAGTGTGCCAGAAAATTCAAGGACCTTAAGGCAAAGGTCAATGACGCATAAACCTGCTTTCCAAATCTGTACATCGCTCTAGACTCTCTGTTAGGAGGATGAACAGAGGAACTTTCTTCAGCCAGTTCCTTTTTGGTGGATGCCACTACCAACATGGCATCTACTTCTAACTCTTTTGCCCAGCGTTGGTGGTCCTCAGGAGCAGATGCAATATTAGCTGGTCTACAGGGAATTGCTTCTCTGGAGTCAGGAGCTTTCCAAGCCTGCTGAGTGATCAGCTTAAGGAGATAGTCAGTAGGAGGGGTCACCCAGGAAGTAGATGGGCAAGAACCAAAGGCTTGCAAGCAGACAGACTCTTCAGAGGTAGGGTCTTTGTGCTTCCAGTTACCCCTCTGTTTAAGGATCTCAAGAATGTCCCCAAAGGAGACAACTTTGGGGTGGTGATCAGGGGGAACCCTCCACGTCATCAAAATCAGTGTCCTCAGTGAAGGACTCTTCAGGGGAGTCCAGGTATTTCCTCTTACAAGTTTTCTTCCAAGGAGGATCCTCAGTGGGAATGTCAGAGGAAGACTCGAAATAAGAGTAATCCTTAGCTGGCATCTCCTGCAGCCTTGGCGCTCACTGTCTGGGCGAAGAGGTTGGTGGAAGCTCTGGGTAAGAAGGGGTCAGGGACTGAAACTCTGTACAGCAGGAGCCACCTGATAGCTTGCGGTGGCCAATGCTCTCACCATAGCCTGGAATGTAGCCCCCCCCCCAAATAGGGATAGGAGCCCAGAACTGAGACATACTCAGAATGGGGTCACACCCCGCACCGAGACACCTACCCCCAAAGCCAGAGCCAAGGAAGGACCCCAGCCATCGGGATCCCAAGTGGTAAGGATGACTCCTAATAAAACACAGGAGTCGACTCAAACTCTTCAGGACCAACAGCAGAGCCACGAGCTTGGGGATCCATCAGTTCAAAAGGAACCGAGGAAGTCAGAGCCAAGACCAGAATCGAAGACAAAAGGGCAGTTGGTGCCCGAGCAATAAGAACCTGAGTGGTTGGAGTGGGGAGCTCTAAGGCCTCCAAGGACGTTAGACGAGGAAAAACTGGTGGAGTCCTGAGAGAAAATATCTCTGCTCCAGATGGGAGAGGGTTTTGAGAGGAAGCAGAAAGACCCCTAGCCATTAGGAGCTGATCCATCAATCTCACTACATTTACTTCAGTGAGACTCCTGAAGGAGCGAACAGGCAACCCAGACGGGGATTCTGGCCTTTCTATAAAAGGACTAGGAAGTTGACAAAAGAAGGGGTCAATGGAAGGGGAATGCTTCATCCTAGATGTATACAGAGGATCAATTTTGGCCCCCGGGGGGGGTGGGTAATACCTGTTGAGGTGCAGTTGGAGATGTCAGCACCAACTGGGAAACTAAAGAAGCCAATGCCGATGGAGATGAAGTGCCTGGTGCCGAGGAAGCAGAAGTCTGTTCAGAGAGCTTTGGAACCTTAACTCTCAGTTCTGAGGAGGAACCAACAGAAGAGGACCTTTGTTTTTTTTATATAGGTGCCGATGGGGACTTTGGTACTGAATGACTAGTTTTTCGAACCACAGGCCTTTGGAGACTTATCAGCCTTGGATAAAGCTTCTTCAAAGGGGGTCTTAAGAAGCCCTTTATGAATAGGTTTATTTTGATGTTTTACAAAAGGCCTGTCAGATAGAAAACTCCAAGTCCAAGTGCGGAGCACCTAAACAATAAACACAGGCAGAGTGCCCATCAGATTTGGGCATTTCTCACCTGCAGTCCTGACACTGCTTAAACCTAGGAAATAAGGTTTTGCAGGACGGCAGTAGTGAACCTGCTACAACCCTGGATACATTACTCAGGTTATAATGCTTTGTAAAGGTGTGCATGGAGTTCCAAGTGGCTGCCTCTAGGATGGCTTGGGTAGGCTCTCCTTTGAGGAAAGCAATAGTAGCTGACCCAAGCTTAGCAGACTGGGCTTTAATATGCCCAGGTAAATGTTTTCCATGGTGTGAATAACAGAACTCAATGCAGTTTGCTATCCATTTTGAAATGGTTTGTTTGGAGACAGTCCTGCTCAGTTTACCCTCTGTGAAAGCTACCAGTAATTGCTCTGCTCTATTAGGGCTTTTTGTCCTGTCTAGACAGTACTTAACCTCTGTGCACATCCAGGAGTGGAGGACCTGCTCTGCCCTGTTCTGTGGATTTTGGGAAAAAGACTGGTAAGTGGAAAATCTGGTTTAGAGTAAGTTCTGATGCCACCTTAGGTATAAAAGACAAGTTTGTTCTGTGGGTGACCCTGTTTCTGTGAAAAACAGTGAAAGGTGCTTTACATATGAGGTATTGCAGCTCAGAAACTATCCTAGCTGATGCAACAGTTACAAGAAAAAATGGTCTTCCATGTGAGCATCTTTAGAGAGATATATATATTTAAACTTTTCATTGTGGCTGGTCCTTTTAGAAGATATTTAAGTTTGGGGAGTATTTGCATATATTTATTTGGTGATAACTTTGGCCACTCCCAAAAGCCTTGCTGCTTAGTCAACTTTACCATTTACATTAATATCAACTTCACTCAGTATAACTGGATACCCTTTTAAGAGCCTTACAGTTACTGACTGATAGCAGTAGTGAAACTACTTTATAGTCTGGGCAGAAAGGGACAAAGCTAGTAAATCTGTGCCAGCCTTTCCCAGGTGTGTGTGTGTGTGTGTGTGTGTGTGTGTGTGTGTGTGTGTGTGTGTGTGTGTGTGTGTAAATCAAATCTTAAAGAGTGTGTGCGTCAGCTACTTGCAGCATGGACATGAAGCATTGGTTTCAAAGACAGGGTGCTGGAGGACTTGGCAAGTACACTCGGCTGAGGACCTAACCCCTAAAGCTGTGCCAGTGGGGAGTCTTACTGGGGACCTGGAGGGAGACAGACACCCAGGCTGAGTGTGTGCCCTGTGTGCTCTTAAGAGAAACTGTGCTTGATGGAAAGAAGTGTGCATCTGGAAATACTGAGTGAATCCATTTGTATTCCAAGTGAACGTCCCTCTCCAGTGTCAGTGGTGAGGATTCAGGCACCTTGATTATTTGCCCAGAGTGGGGATGTTACACCACGTACCCCAGTATCCTCAAGAATTCTCTTGCAGGGATGGCTTGCTTTAGAAGCAGACTGTTCAGGTAGCCTGTCAAGAAAGCAATCTTGCCTTGGGGAAGGAATGCTTTCTGTTAGTCAGAATCTATGAGGACTCCCAGAAAGAGGACTCTTGAGAAAGTTTGTGATTTTTGAAGATTTAAGGTGAGATCCACCTCCTAAAAGCAGTCTACAGTGATCTGCAAGGCATCTAGAGCCTCTGATATACATATTCCCTAAATGAGACAGTCATCTAAGCAGGAGATGATATGAACCCCCACCCACCCACAGAGTTTTGCAATGTGCTATCACAGCATGTACACATTTTGTGAAAACTCTGGGAGCAGTAGACAGCCCAAATGATAAAGCACAGAATGGGAAGTGAGAACCTGTTGATACAAATCATAGGTACTTTCTGTGACCGACTGCGATGGGGGCACAGACATAAGCATGTTTTAGGTCTAGAGTGACCATGAAGGCATTTTGGAAGATCATGGACAGTAGATTGTGCAATGCAAGCATTCAGAATTTTGGCATGTTGAAAGACTTGTTTAGCCTTAAGAGGTCCAAGCTGAGCCCCCAAGATCCCGCCTTTTTTGGAATTAGAAAAATCCTTGAGTAAAAACCTTTTCCTTCTTGCCCTGGAGGGACAACCTGGATGGATCCTTGGTGAAGTAGTTCCTTGAGGATAGGTGGCAAGAAGCTTTTCCTGCTCTGAGTGGTTTTGGAATGCCCAAGTAGTACAGTATTTCTCTGAAAATTGATTTATTACCTATTTTCTATGATGCTGAGGTCCCACTGATCCCTGGTGATGGTTCTCCATTGGGTTAAGAAAGAGGACAGTCTTCCAGTCAGAGGTTTGGAGGGAAGGGTGGGAAGAGGTATGCAGGCTGGGGGTGAACACAGTCACTGTGCTGGGTGGGCTCTTTGGAGTTACCGACTGTTCTGGTTGCCATCTCCTGGACTGTCTGGGTCTTTTGCCACAGGGAGGCCCCCCCTTTATCTAGTTGGAAAAGACCAAGGTTTAGAAGAGTAATTCCTACTATAACTTTAGGTCGGAGACAGGTACAATTATTTCACAGTTTTAATTTGCTTTCCTTTTTTATCTAGATTCTTCAAAATCTGCTAAGCTGGAGGACCAAAAATAAATTTATTGTGTAATGGAGCATCCAGTAGTTCAACCTTAGCCTGATCTGACAGGTGCTAGGTCCTAGAACATGCATATCTGCAGATGACGGACCCTGTGGCAGTTATTCTGCAAGCAGCATCTAGGACATCATAGCCACATTTTAGGGAGTGTCTGGAGACATGTAAAGCTTCTCTGGATGCCTCCTGAATTTCCTTAGATAAGGTTCTACCTGCAATAGAGTCTATCTTAGTTAGAATTCTGTCCTGGACAGATTCAAGGTACTTTACAATATGGAACCTGCAATTCAAAGCTCTCATAGCCAGGGTGGCAGTGATGGAAGCTTTATTCCTAAATCTGTCTAAAAGTGTATTTTCCCTGTCATTAGGCAAAAGCTGCCCGGTTGGTACCTTAGGTAAACCTTTTGTGGGTTCAGTGGAGACTACGGAAGGGTCAGTCTGTGTTTTTGTAAAGATGTTTGTATGAATCAAGCACTCTATAAAATCTATCTAGCTTCCTAAGAGGACAGGGTAGAGAATTAGGGTGTAAGGCATCTTCAAGACACTGTCCAATACAATGTGTGCAAGAAGAATGGCCAGTGGCCAGGGTGAAGGCAAACTTAGCAGTTCTTTGAAATGGATTTAGGTCTGAGAAAACTGCTTGCTTTCCCAGCTGAAAGCTTTCTTCATATTATAAAGGGTATCCATGAAGGAAAGGTCCAAAGGGGGGAGGCGTCCGACTATAGATAAGTTTATGGAGGCAGGTGCCCAGAGTAAGACAATTCCTCCTCATCCTGAAAACTGCAGTAATCTTCATCTTCCTGAAAAGCCGCCTTTTCTACTGATGGAGAAGCCGCTATAGTGGAAGCATGAGAAGGCTATTTTAAAGAGGTCTTGAGCTTTTGTCTGTAAAGAAGTGAATGGAGAAAACGGCAATGAAAAAGAAGTGGCTTATTTTGGTT
>NC_056731.1:10746175-10816175 GCF_019279795.1 Protopterus annectens
ACCGAGCAGTTTTCTCTCAGTTTAATTTCTCCAAGTATTTTGGGTTTCTAAAACCATCGTGGGAATGGGCACCATTTTATGTCACGGTAATATTAAGTGTTCACAAAATTAGCATTGTTTTAGTCTTTGAAGTTACCCAAGAGTACTCTTCTCAACACCCACAATGTACCCAGAATTGCCTCCTCCTGTAATTCATGCAGATTACATATACTGATACCATATTAAGTACGTTGCAAATTCTTTTTTTATTAGACCCATTGCTCCTACTACTATTGGAACTGTCCGGGTATCCTCCTTCCACAGTGCTCTCATTTCTACCTGCAAATCCTGGTATTTTATGACTCTCTCCTTACGAAGACACTAATCAGTAGGTACATCAATTTCAATGATCATTGCTACTTTTGCTTTTTTTCCTAGACTACTGCATCTGGTTTTCTTGCATCTATTTTTTTAACTACTAGCAATGGCTGATCCCATGTGAAATAAACTTCATCATTCTCTACAATGCTTTGTGGTTCATGTTTCAAATGCTTCTCAGCTACCTTCTACACTGTAGTGCTTGAGCAATCCCCAATGCAACAGTCTTGCCACATTATTGTGCATTTCATTATAGAGGCCCTCTGCCATGAGTGTATCATACCCCAGCATTTGTACCACCTTCCCAATGGACTTTGCAAACCACTGTGTATGTAGTCCACTATCCTGTGTTGCCATTATTAGCCTTTCATCTTTTAGCTTCATTTCACCTCTCCTTAACCATTCCTGCGTCAAATCCTGGTCAACATCAGGTTGTCCCCAGGAGACCTCTAAACTTGCTGCTCTATTTACGCCTTTTCCACTTTTCATTCCTTCTTACCTGATCCTTTTCCTTACATGCTTTTTTTTTGGTCGCATTCAGTTGCTGCCCAATTTTTGTCTACTTCTGGTTTTATTTCCATTCCTGTTTGACACTGAAATGCTTCTGCTAAAGTAAGCAAAGATCCCATCTTAAACTTTTCTTGTTATAAAGCTTTCACTATGTTTGGATCTTATTAGGTTAACAGAAATGTATGAAGTCCCACAACTGCACATTCATACATCTAATTTCAAGAAAGCCCACACTACCTTTAGAATGAGGAATACATAACTGTGGTATATACTGATTTTTATATATTACTTGATAAACATGTACATTTTTTCTTGTTTTCATGTCCAACCAATCCAATGCTTTTCAGGGTTAATTAACCCAAAACTATAAATAAGAACAGGAACACCAAATTGATTTAAAACTTGGACTTTATAACAAGATGTCAAGCCAGTTTTCAATATTAGTTTTAATCTTCTAAAATATTCCTTACCAAGCTTTACTCTCATATATTCATGTTTTATTGCCAATTTTTCATGCATTCCCAAGTATATGTACAATCCCTCCTGCTCAGATTCCTTTATATCACATTCCTGTCCCAGGTTATTTTCTTAGTGCTGCAGTTTTTCTGTTTTAAATGTTTTTACACAGTTACCAAGACCAGGTCTCATTCTTATATCATATGAGAGAGATTTAACTATTTGTAGCTGTATTTTAAACTACACATCTGATGAACTACATAATTTTAACCCCTCCAAAAAAGTAGATGAGAATTTTTTAAACGTGGTTGGTTTCTGGAAGCCAAACTATAACCGCTGTCTAAGCTGATACATAAGCAGCTTAATGGGTTAAGGGCAAGACAAAACAGCAGCAGTGGCAAGCAATCACACTAGAATATCCCCTTTTGAATTTGTATCCCTGGGATAATAATGTGCCGGTTGTCAAGGCTCAACTGCATAAGTGGTTTATCACTATTGTCATGGTCACTGTAATGCATTAATCAGTGCAGGGTTTATCTTATACATTTGTAAGCATTCTTTTATCCAGGAATGTGGGATGCTGTCAAATGATTTTTTTGTAATCTAACTCTGCCATAATTAAATTCTTCTTGTCTTTACAATTCCCTATTACGGCCTTATTTACTAGCAAACAATCTTTATTCCATGTGACATTCTTTTGTTACCTTTTTATTCTATTGCCATAATTGATTTTTTTTTCTAAATAACTATAAACTCTGTCTGCATCAATTCCAGTATATTATTTATGTACATTATCAGAAAACAAGTTATCGGTCTATAGCTCTTAGAATGGCTTACTGGTTCAATCTTGAGGAAGAGTATTATTTTTGCTGTTGCTAACTAGGTCATTGTCTGTTCGGGATGCGCATACAAGTAATTCTTATACAGGCCTAACACTTTATGTAAACATATTAATACCATTAGCCAGAAGTTAGGTACTGCTCCTGGACCTGGGGTTTTCCAGTTAGGACCTTTTCTTAATTTTGTCTTAAATCTCCCTGGCTTTTGCTCCATCCCATTTCATACCCTTAACATTAGAACTCCTTTATGTTTCTTTTAATTCTTCTTTCCATTCAGCATCTTTGTCATGTTCAACATGGCTTTCATAAATATTTCTCCAACATGTGCCTATTTCTTCTTTTTGTGGTGTTTCTATTCCTTTTGTTTTGTTTCTCAGTTCTCTACAAACATTTTGCCTTGTTGATCAATTGCTTAAGTTGTACTTTTCCTTTACACTTACCTGCAAACTTTTATTTTTGGCAATACTGTATGATGGATCCTGGTCGGTTTTGATACTGTGTGTTGTGTTTATCATATCTACCTTTATAAGTATTTTTAACAATCTGCTCCCTTTTCTATATTCTTCTAAAAGTGATATTTCTTGTCTTAATTGCTTTATAGTTTTCTCTATTTGATCCTTTCATGGTGGTATTTTACTTGCTCCCTTCCTTTCCTTTATTAGTCTATATTTTTGCTGTAACACTTTAGCAGTTATTAGTTTAGTTGCACAGTAATATATCTTACTTATTTCTGTTAAATCGCATTGTTCTTCTTGTTCTTCTTTCGGCTTTTCCCAGTTAGGGGTCACCACAACGGAACTCTGGTCCGCTAATGACTGGCAGTAGATTTTTACGGTGCCAGCTCGACGCCCAACCTTCAACGAAGGCACGCCTATTCGCGCATGTCTTTCAAACGCCACTCAACCGCGGGGAAGACATGCAGACTCCACACAGAAGGTGCTCCAGCCGAGAATCGAACGGGAGAACCTCTTGCTGTGAGGAGACAACGCTACCGCTGCACCACCGCGGCTCTTATTTCTGTTAAATCACATTAATTTCTTTTAACAACCCTAATTACTGTGTTCATCTGTTTTACCAATCTTCTAACAATGTGGGTCTTCTTTTCTTTCAGTAATCTATTTCTTTCATCTATCTTAATATACTTATATATTTCTATAAAGTCTTCCCTTAGATAATTTTTAATTCTGGACCAAGATTATCTTCTTTGCGCTCTGTTTCTTGCAAGCATTCTACAGAACATTCCAGAACATCCTCTTGTGATATATACCCATTTTAGATACATTGGTCCATCACTCCATAACATTACCTGTGTTAAGAGTTATCACAGTTTCTTGCTCCTTTCCTTGTTGTGCAATTTCAACTAGACGTTTGTACCAGTCTCCTACAGATGGCTTTAGCGCATCACCTTGTGGCAAATCTTCTTCATTTGCCTCTGGCTCCATTTGCTGCTCTTAATCTAGGGACCCATTGTTCTATCATCCTGCAACACTACCTGCATTTGATTCTCTACATTAAATCCTTCACTTCGCAGATGACCCATACCATCATTTTCTGTTTAACATTTGCTATACTAATCACCTTTTTTTACATTCCCCTTTGCGTTCTTATTTTTAGTATTGTGAAATTTTCCATATCCAGATGCCTTTGCCTGGATTCCTCTTCAAATATCTTTGGAGCTGCTTTTCTGTACTGATTAGTTTGGTGTAAAGAAGATAAATGCATGGAGGTGGGATCTTTACACAAAGAAAGAGTAAAATACATAAAAAAATAGAATTTGCAGCAACAATACAAGCAGAGTAATGTTCAGGAGAAGGAGTGATGCTTAACGCCAGAGTGAATGACAACTGATAAAAAGAAAACATATGCATCCAGCAAAAACAGTGAAAAATGTTATGTGCACCTACGTTGCTGTTTTAATGTGACTTAATAAAGACATTACAAAAAATAATTGAAACAAGGAAATCTGAAGCAACAGACATTCTTGTACCAAGACCAGTGCAAGCATAACTATTCTTACACCAAAACCAGCATATGGATTATCTGTATTAGTTTTAAATTTTTGCAATAATACATTACTACTGCAAACTGTTCAAAACAAAATATCTTGATTTGTATCCCTTGCCAATGAAAGAGAATATCACTGCCATTCCCTACCAACACAAACCAGTTGCCCATAACTGCAACAGCAGCCTCTTAAGCTTCTGAAAAAAGGAGTATTGCTCTTCACTTGCACATAAACATGAACTAAATCTCCATTTACTTACTTCATAATGCAGAAGAAACAATTCAACACATAACTCACTTCACCTTAATTACAGTTTTGAGAAAAGTCCCTCACTAAAATCTCCCTAGCTAGCTGAAGTACATTAACATATGAAGTTAGAATTCTGTTAACTACCCTGAATTTGGGGAAAACCTTAAAAAAATCTCTCTGATGGTTATAAATAAGCGTTTTCATGATCCAAGTTAAACTTGCTCATCTACTTGAACTAATACTTTGCACATCACAAGGCTGTTTCTGCAATATTAAACAGCTACAATTTAGTGAATACACACGCACTATATATATATATATATATATATATATATATATATATATATATATATATATATATACACACACACACATATATATATATATATATATATATATATATCTATACACACACACACACACACACACACTACATTATATATATATATATATATGTACATACATACATACACACACACACATGCACTAAACAATGCTTCCTTTATGAAACACTACTTGAAGGAAAGGTTTGCATTATCATTGTTATGCTGACGACATGCAGACAGCCCTCTACTTACTTCAAGAGTGTGTCTGCTAGCAAACATTAAGCCACTGGCTAAAATGCATCCACACTTGGATCATTTAAAAATGGTTACAACTCAACACCTCCAAAATAGTTGCTATGGTCATTCATGCTACCCAAGGAAATTCTTTAATACCAGCTTTGACTCCTAATATCACCTCAGTGGAGACATACAGCATTCTGTGTCAAATGTGCATGAATTGGGGGTAATGAGTGATGAGAGGCTAAACTTAAAAGGACCAGACTTTTGCAGTTACCAAATAATCATGTTACCATCACTCTCTTCAATCATGCTCTACCACCCCAGAATCCATACAGTTTTGCATACTCCAGTCCATTGCATACCTGTGGCTTCCTGAGTCAGAGCATTAAAAGTACATTTTTTACCATTTTTGTTACACTTCTCTCAGTGGGCTTTCTTATTCTAAAATGTATGTTTTTTACTTTAGTCACTTCAATTGACACAGATTTATTACACTTAATAAACTGGTGTTTCTGTTTACTGTATGCTGAGCAACTGTCCAATTTACTTCCTGATTCCATGTCATTCCACCCCTCTTTCTGAAGATGCATTAGATGGAAGAAACGATTCTGTAGTGGGTTGGCATGTTTTCTGTAGTCTGCAGCAGACTTCATTACAAAGCAACCAGAATGCAGCACAATCAGTTACTCAGTCAATGTACCAATAAACAAACCACACATATTCAAGTGAAAAGTAGCACAAGTAAGATGGAACAGAATATGATTGTCAGTAAGAAGTATAAGCACTTACAGTACAGTGTACTAAAACAGACATAAAACTAATAAATCATCTACCAATTAATTTAGGGAAAAATTATCATGTGAAACACCTCAATGACAGACCTACAGTACAGTGCATTTTTGTTATACCACAAGGAATTAGTGGTAAAAAGAAAACATTTGGCATAATTTGTGCCTCTCTGAAAATGAAGTTGCAGTACAGTGATCATTCCATAGTAGACAACCGTGCAACAGAGTATGTGTGTGATACTAAAGTGTCTAACAGCGTTTAAATGTGGTAATTCCACAGAGGAGCACTTCATTTTGTCTTCTATTCAAATTTCTCAGCTGTCCTTAATTTTGCTTCATAGCTTTGACCTGTCTTGTGTAAAGGGTTTGAATTTCTGGTAAATCACTGAGAACTGTAGTCCGTCAATAATGCCAGACAGAGTTTCATGTTTCCTATTGTTCAGAAAAATGCATGTTGACAGAAAACCCTAGAAACTTTTTAAGTGAATTATAGACATGTATAAAAACTGCCCCAATTAGTTTCTTTGTTCTGCCACTGTTTTTGGATTTATCCAGAATTCTTAATCAAAGAAGTTGAGAGACATGCTGCCATCTGTTCAACAGTGCTAAGTGTTTTTACTAACTTTCAAAGCTGGTAAAACACTTCAGTCTCATGTGGATATTTGCCAAGCACTATATACCTTACTAAGAATCTTATGTTCCAGGTTACTTTTCTTACCTTCCACTTGCAGAAAACTGTGTTTAGTTATTGATTTGCCTGACCGACTAACTGATTGTACTGCATTCTGGCTACTTTGTAACAAAAACTGCTGCACACTACAGAAAATATGCCAACCCACTACAGAATTATTTCTTTCCCTATAATAAATCAAAAAGCAGGACTGAATGATATGGAATCAAAAATTACTGGTGCCAGAGCCATGGTCTTAAGCTCAATGCCAAAAATTGCACTGTCATTCCCTTTGGGAAAAATTTGGTGCCCACGAACTACCACATAGGCGGTAGTCCACTAAACACAAAAGATGTGATAAGAGACCTGGGGACACAGGTTGACAACAACCTCTCCTTTGATAACCACATTGCCACTGTAGTCAGAAAGTTCTACGTGGCACATCTCATTAGAAAAGGTTTCTCATCCAGGAAGAAAGAGGTCATAATCCCTCTCTACTCTTCCTTCATTAGATCTATTATAGAATACAATGCTCCATTTGGTATGTACCTCACTAGACACCTACTACAACTTTAAAGGCCACAGAAATACCACACTAGGAGGATCTTGGGCCTTAGACACATGCTCTATATGAACACTCAAAAAAACTCCAGCTATACTCTGTTTCTTATCGCCTATTTAGAGGCGACCTCTGCTTGACCTACAAAGCCATGTCTGACCCAGAGCTGCTAGATATGCTACACCTAAAGAAATCCCAATCTCTCCGTGCCACAAGCTCCAGGGACCAAAACCTCATTATCACAATAAACAGAACATGCTGGAGGGACAGGATCCTAACCCAGAGACTTCCCATACTCTGGAACAAACTTCCCATTCACATCAAGCAGAGCACTTCACTGGCCGTCTTTAAGAGAAATCTTGGCGAGTGGATGGGCAATAGGAAGTTCACCCCAAGGATCACTTCAGTGGCCTTGCTTGACAATGGCACTGAGAACTAACTTTGGGCGGCATGATGCCAGAGAATCTTCTTAGACTAGGCTTATATAGGCTTCAGGGCCGTTAGCCTACTACACACCTATGAACTGGACAGTTGCTCAGCATACAGTAAAAAGGAACACTAGTTTATTAAACTTAATAAAATGCAGGCCCAGTGAAATAACCAAAGCTTCAGAATACCTTCCATGTGCCAAAGTGTCAAGCAACTCGAGCTGATCTGACTACAAGGCAAGTTTGGGAGCGAAGACCTTCAGTGCTTTACTGCCGCCAAACAGTATACTCCTCTGAAGCTTCAGAGGATCGACAGTTGGTTTGTGCTTTCCTTAGCAGGTTAGATAAGTTCCCTTTGTGGAATAACCTTGCATTTTCTCATTTCTGACTAATATTTTATACTTTCCTCTTCAGGAAAATTATTTTAAAAATAGTGTTGTGTTTTAATGGATCGTCTCAAGACCAACACGTTTTTAAAGAGAACACTCATTGTTTCTGTCAGTTTAAAAGAAGTGCTATCTAACTGATAAACTATTTTCAGTAGAAAAATTGTGCTTAAGTTTGTCAGCCTGCAATAGTGTTTGAAAGTGCATTTTACTTTTTTTTTTTTTTTTTTTGACAGAAAAAAGTAACTTTTATGAACCAGTAGTTATAATGGCATTGTTGCTTGTTTTCCCCAGAACAGAGGTATCATTTTTAGCTTGACCATGGAACACACTATCCCCCTCAAGGTCGGTCCTTCTTAAAACCACAAAAAGAAAAAGTTAAACAAGCAGCCTTTACCACCACAGCAGGCTAGCAATTTGCCTCAGCCACAGGTAGGTGACTCTGCTGTGGGCATTTGTTGTACCTCAGACCACTCATCTTTTATCCCGGATCCCTCTGGTGTAGCACCTACAGCCACTATGGAACAGGGGTCACCAACATCCCCTGGGGATGTTGTGTTCCCCTCGGTGGGCAAAGGAGAACTACTCTTGCCAGTCTTGGGAAAGGAAACCGAGAATGTTTCTCTGTTGTGTTAGAATGCTGTGCCCATCCCTGGGGAGGAAGCAGCTGCCATTAGTAACACGACTGGCCCCACTTTTACTGTCAAACAAACTAAAAACTAAGCATATATCTAACTCCTCCTCAAATTTCTTTGGATAGGAGTAGTTTACTAGGCTATTGATCCTTCTTGTAGAGTAGTTTCTGGTAAAAGACGGATGTCTCCTTTCCTGAAGCGATAAAAGACCATCTGAAAAGGAGGATGCAGGGATGGATTCAGGGTTTTGTCCTCAGATTTCTTCTTCATACTCAGAAGAGAGCTCTCCGATTCTCCCTGTGGGGGCTTCTCTTTCTATGAGACTATTGCTAGAATGTCTCAGTGTTTTCACTGGGAGAACATTGAAGTTTCTCAGTTCCTCACAAATATTGAGTTGTTGCAGAAGGATTTTCCAGAAACTAAACCCATTCCTCCGGTCCTGTCTGATTTATGGGACATGTGTCTTACTGCCAGTAATTTTCCTGAAAGTCAGCCAGCTCTCCCTAAAAAGGCAGATAGGATGTCTAAAGTTCCTCAGTCTTTTAAACTTTTATACACTATTCCCAAACCAGACTCCGCTGCTGCTAAGCACTTAATTTCAATTCTATTCTTTCTAATAAGCATGGGAAACTTACTAATAGTTATGGGAAAAAAGTGGATACTTCTGCAACTTTGAATTTCAAAATTTTAAACCGTCAGGCTCATATATTTAAGTTTATTCTGACTGTGCAAGTATGAGTAATGTTTTGTCTACATTTTCTTCTTGTGAAGAAAAATCTACTTTAAATAACTTAGTTTATTCTACTGTAAAAGTCACTACTCATTTTTTATTATAGTGTGCATATGACTCAGTTGATACTTCTTCCAAGGCTATGGCCACTGGTACTGTTTTAAGAAGGCTTGCTTGGCTGCATTCTCAGAACCTTCCTGGTGATATTAAAAATGAGATTTTACATTTTCTGTTGGATAGAGATTTAGTGGTTACCCCTCAGCTGCAGAGGTGATTAAAAAATGTGAAGAAGGGGGCAAGCTGATCCAGGGAATCTTAAGATTTTTCAGCTATCCTTTTCCAAACTGCCCCAGGGATTTTCTTTCTCCTCATCTAATTTCAGCAAAAAACAGAACAAACAGTCTCAACAGAATCTGGGTAGACATTTAAGAAGTGGCAAAGAGGTTCCAAAAAAGTCTAAAACCTCCCAAAACAAAGGACGCTCAAACAAGTCTGAATGACTATTCAAGAGACCTTGTAACCCCCCTTCCCACCCTGGCCCTATTTCTCTTCCAGAAAGTCTGTATCTCCATTTTTCTTTTTAGTAACATACTGTCTCAGACAAATGGATTCTGAAAATTATTCATCAGGCTTACAGATGACAGTGGGAGGAAATTCCTCCTTTCCAGGGTGGTGAATCCTCATCCGGCAGATCAGAATGCTTTGTTTCCACCTGTTCTTCATCACATGCTGTCCCCAAGAAGTAATAGAACCAGTTTCTCCTTCCCAAGTGGGAAAGGGTTTTTATTTAAGGATGTTCCTAGTCCCAAAGAAAGAAAATGCTTAGAGACCAGGTCTGGATCTTTCTTTCCTAAATCTGTTTGTGATAGTGTCCAAATTCAAAATTATGTCACTTAACAACTTGTTGCCTCTTCTTCCTCTTTCAAATTTCATAGTAACACTACATTTAAAAGATGCTTATTATCACATTCTCATTAATTCAGACTTCAGGCTTTTCTTAAGGTTTTGTGCGTCTGGATCACATTTTCGGTTCTCTGCCTTACCCTTTTGAATATTCACTGCGCCAACAGCATTCACAAAGTGTCTAGCTCCAGTTATAGCTCAATACAGGCTACAAGGTATCCAAGTTTTTGGTACTTTTGACAACATGCTTATCTTTGCAATGTATTTTTCAAAATGGCAGGAATCTCTCTCTTAATTGAGAGATCTCTTGCACAAGGTAGAACTCCAAGAGACCATTCAAAAGTCTTTTACTCCCTCACTCAGGATTGTATTCCTGGGATTTCGACTAGACACCTCAGTTCAAAGAGCTTTTCTTCCACAGGAAAAAAGTAGATCTTTATTGAAATCAATTTGTAAGTTTCTCCACTCAGACTTCAACCACTGGGAGGGAATACCTCTAGATTTTGGGTCTCATGGCATCTATGATTCTCATGACACACTTGGGAAGATGCCACATGAGAAAGCTACAGTGGTACGTGAAATATCTTTGGTCCCAGCATCAACACTCATTATCTCTTCAGATCCCAATAATGAAGTTTGTCAGAAAAGAAATCATTTAGTGGAGACAACAAATATCCTTAAATCAATGTCTCCCCTTCTCCCTCCCTGGTCCAAAGCAGTCAAATCACCACAGATGCTTTAGACTTTGCTTGGGGAGCAGTTTCAGGTAAGATAAAAGGGCAGGGTGTGTGGGACACCAAGGACAGATGCAAGCACAAATATATCAAGAAGATGCTTGTTCTGATCAAGGTACTCAATTCTCTGAACCACCTTTGGTCACCAGGACCTCTTCAAGTAGTTGCAGATAATACCACAGTGATATGGCAGATCAATAATTGTACGGAACCAAATCATTTTCTCTTGCAGACTAGCCATGTTAGCTTGGGATATAGCTTCACAGCACAATCTCACTCTACAGGCATCCTGCATTCTGTCAGAGCAAAACTGTGTCAGACAAACTGAGCAGGACTGACACAGACCCCCAAGAATGGGAATTAGATCAGGGGTCTTCCAAGATTTAATTCATCTGTGGGGAGTTCCTTAAGTAGACCTCTTTGCCTCCTCTAAACAATCATCTGCCAAAATTCTATTCCAGGACTTTCATGCAACAACGTCTGGAAGACGGATGCCTTTTCTTTTCTTTGAACAGGCATGTTCCTGTATGCCTTTCCACCAATATCCAGGGTACTTGTGAAGATTCAGAAAGAATCTCCCAAGGTCATTGTGGTGACTCCCTTCTGGCTCTGGCAACTGTGGTTCTCCCTTCTTTTTGAAAAAGCCAGGGGCAATTACCACAAGCTTCCTCAAAGAATGGATCTGCTCACACAAGAACAGGGGTGTTTGATACACCCAACATCAATCACCTTCAGCTGACTTCCTGGATGATAAGGTCTTAATTCCTTTTAGGTACCAGTTTTCTAAGGCATGCAATAAGTACTAATTGAGACAAGAAAGCCTGCTAAAAGAAAATTTATATGATCAAATGGAAATGGTTTTCTGGTTGGTGCTAACAACATAACTAGCACCCATTGCGGGCTAGTTGTTCTCTGTTTTTACAATACTTGTGCAAGTTACTATCCTATGATCTTTCTTATTCCTCTATCAAGGTTCATTTATTGGGCATTTCAGCATATCTGCCCATGGATCCTCCTCTTTCGAAGCAGTCTCACATCAAAATGCTCTTGAAAGGGCCCCTCCTTGGGATCTTAATTTTCTGTTAGAGAAACTAATACTTGGTTCCATTTGAAAGAGCTAACCTTGCTGACCTGAGGTTCTTGAATGAAAGAGACACTGGAACCACCACGAAATAAAACAACAACTGATTTAATTAATAAAAGAAACGAGCTTTTCCACACATCAAACAACGCTTCATCAGGTTACAAACAATACAACTTCTCTGACCTGAGGTTCTTAACATGGAAAACAGCTTTATTGATTGTTCTGGCCTCTGCAAGAAGGAATTTTGAGTTGCACGCTCTTATGGTGAGTCAACCCTACCTCATTTTCTACAAGGACAGGGTTTCGTTGAGAACTAATCCTTCTTTTAAGTCTAAAGTGGTATCAAGAGTTTAAGTCAAACTATCCATTTCCCAGTTTTGTCTTCTCAGACTAAAAATGAGGGATAAATGATACGCCATATCTTGGATGTCCACAGAAAACTTGGGTACTATCTTAACAGAACTAAATCTTTCAGATCACTGGGTCAATTGTTCAATTCTTGTGAAGCTATGAAGAATGGACAATCGGTGTCAAAACAGACTATTTTCAAAAGGCTATCTTAAGTTACTACCTTTTGTTATACTCACATTAACAAATCTATTCCAGGTATGGTCTAGGCCCACTCTACAACAACCTTAGCCTCTATGGCTTTCTGGAAAGGGTTGGATTCTAGAAGCTGCTACTTGGTACATACTTTTGCAAAGCACTATAAACTGGATTCTTTCTCTAGGTCTAGATCATGCTTTGCTAAAACCATTCTCCAGGGGATCCTGGACCCTTCTCCTTTCACCTCCAAAATACAGTTAGCTATGACAATCTACCCATATAGCTAAGGTTACTGCAGCAGTGACCAATATGATAAATATAGTACAATTATGCAAGCTAAACTTACAACAGTTGATGTTTGAATTATCACTGCTGCAGTAGGCACTCCCTCCCTCCATCCCCCTGCTTTTAGTGCATTTGCCAAGGTGTGGACATTTATTTTTTGTTATTACTAGTTTTATCCTTTCAGGACTCAGCCTCCTTCTCTCTGTTGGCAGGAAAACTCTGAAGGGCTTCACGCCCAAACTTGTCTTTTAGACAGCTCAGCTCAAGTTGCTTGACAGTTTGGGAGAGTGGAAGGTGCCCTGAAGCTTTGGAAGCTGGCCAGATGTTGTCATCTACTGTTATGGTAAGTTCAACTTGCACAACTATGCTTTCCACTTATCTGTAACAGTAGACACTTGTAGAACACACTGCCTTACTGGCATATGGGTACAGATGCATTTCTACCCTCCCTCTGGCAGTCTGTCAAAGCTCAGAACTCCTCCCTCTGCCTGTGAATAAGAAGGGCCAATCACCTGGCAGGACCAGGACAGTCCTTCACACTCATAGGATCCATTCATTTTTCTAGGGTCTAACAGGAAGAGCAGATGAGAACACAAACTTTGCAAGCACCTACTGTTCCATACCAAATGCACCCTCCCACACACATACAAACAAACAACAAAAAAGGTTTCTGAACAGAAACTACGACTTCAACCACCAACTATATACACCCAAAAATGGGGGATGGTGTGTTCTACAAACATCTACGGTTAACGATTAAGCGGAACTTACACAACTGTACTATGTTCAACAAACTCACTGCCTTACTGGCATATGGGCAGACTCCTAAAGCTTACCTAACCTGGGAGAAGGAAGGATAAAGGGTTCAAGAGCGCCTGGAGAATGCTCCTCAAGAAGCCTACCCTGGATCTTGAAAAGCAGCTAGTTTGTAGTGCTTTATGAAGGAAGGACGGAAGACCAAATTGCTGCCGCTAAAATACGTCTAAAGTTCACTTCTTTTCAAAGTATCCCTGACAAAGAAAAGGTTCTGGTGAAAAGTGCCTCTATCTTGCCTAGATTTGCTTGACATGGCAAGTGTAGCAAAAACTAATACCACAGGGCAACCCACATGCAATGAATTGCATAGAGACACACTGACCTTTATCTGCACAAGAAAAGGAAATAAAAAGCCTTTCAACCTTCCTAAAGGGCTTCGTTCTATTGAGGTAATACCTAAACTGCCTATGCATATCCAAGGAAAAAAACAGCACTTTCCCCAATACTTAGGTGCAGGAAAGAACACATGGAAATAAAAGACTGGTAGACAGTGAAGACTGAAGCTGAGTTGGCCTAATGGTGTACTGCACCGAACTGTAGTTCAGAGGGTCCTGGGTTCACTACTTGGCAGGGGTGTAATTTACATGCAGCAGGGTTCCTCACCAGGAGAATCCAGGCCCTCAAACATCTTCCCTACACAGATAAGCTAAAAGCCCTGTCCCGCTACTCAGTTTCATACAGACCCCACAAAGGTGACCCTCTGTCTGGCATACAAAGCAATCTCAGACCCTGCCTTGATGGGACTGCTGCATTTCCGCAAGTCAAGCTCCACTCGAGCAACCCATACACGTGACCTCAACCTGGTCTGTGATATCAATAGGACTTGTTAGAGGGACAGATTTGTGTCCCAGAGACTCCTCCATCTGTGGAATAGACTCCCTCTCCAAGTCAAGCAGAGTACCTCATTTTCCCTTTTTAAGTGCAAACTGGATGAGAAACAGAAAAAACACTTCTGGGATTCCACCTGTGTCCCTGCCAGACAGGGCCTTTGGGTGCAGACTTATCTAAATATGGGCTAAACTCTTGGCTAGGCTTTCAAGGGCCTCAGAGCCAATAGCCTAGTAACCTCCTATGATCACTTCCGGCCTGAAAATAAAAAATGATAAGTGCTAAACACAACCTTATTCCTGAGAAAATCAGTAAAGGTTGTCCCTCAATGACAGCTTGCAGCTCAGAAAACTCACCCTACAGACAGATGTCCGCAATAAGCAAAACAGCTTTCTACAATATGAACTTAAGATCAGGGTGACCTGCCAGTTCAAAATATGGCAAGGTCAAAATCTTTTAGAACATAGTGGAGAAACCACGAAAGAGGAAATTGCTTATGAGGGGATCTCCTCTACAATACTTCTTTGAAGAACTGTTTTACCAAAAAAGGAAAGAAGGGGGGGTTCCATTGTCAAAGGACAGAGATGGCCAATAAATGTCCCTTAATAAACACATGCTAAGCCATCCTGAAGTAGCTCCCACCAAAATTTCAAGACCAAATAAGAAGTTATGTACCTACCATAACGTTCCATGTTAGTTGTCTTCTCTCGCCTTCTTTCTTGCTTGATGGGTTCGGAGCCGATCCTCGGCTCCGACTCGGCACTTGCTAAGCTCGAGAGTCACTTTTACCAGCTCGAGGCAGCCCCATATCCCATGATGCAAGGCGGTAAGTACCCAGATCTCGTTTGATGACAAAGGGCAATAGCACCAAGCATAAATACTTCCCAAAGGAAGAAAGAAAGCCTACAGGATGAAAGAAGGACCAGTTCTGAATGGTCTTCAGCATAACAATCTCTTGTAGAAAGGTCTGTCCAGGCCTAGAGGAAGGAGGGAGGGTCGAAGAAAGAAGAGAGAAGACAACTAACATGGAACGTTATGGTAGGTACATAACTTCTTAATGTTAAGTTGTCAATCTCGCCTTCATTCTTGCTTGATGGGACCGCGTCCCTAGCACCTCTATCCTGGGTGGCTCAACAGAACAGACTCTTGAGGACTGTAGAGCCAAAACTGGCTCTGTCCCTGGAGGCCAAGTCCAATTTGTAATGGGAAACAAAAGTATGAGGAGTGGCCCAAGTGGCCGCTGCACAAATAGTGTCTAAAGGAAGTCTAGCTTGAAAGGCTGTAGAAGTAGCTAAGCTCCTAGTTGAATGTGCTTTAGGTTTTGAGCACAGCTGTTTTCCCCTGAGCAGATAAATTTCAGAGATGACAGAAGAAAGCCATCTAGATAAAGTCACTTTAGAGACAGGAAGGCCTTTCCTGTTATCCGCATAGGAAACAAAGAGTTGATCGGATTTCCTAAATTGTTTAGTTCTGTCCAAATAATATCTGAGTTGGCGGTGGACATCAAGATAATGTAATTTTTGTTCCGATCTGTTTGAATAGTTTGGAAAAAATACAGGGAGATCAATGGATTGATTCAAATTAGCCTTTGAGGCGACCTTAGGCAAAAAGGTCGGATTAGTTCTCAATGATACTCTGTCCTTGTGAAAGACCAAATAGGGGGGGTCGAACCGAAAGAGCATGAAGTTCAGACACCCTCCTGGCCTATGTAATCGCTACTAGGAATAATGTTTTCCAAGAAAGAAATTTTAGGGTGCAAGAAACAGCTGGCTCGAAGGGGGGAAGAATCAAGGATGTCAGCACTAAATTTAGATCCCATTGAGGAGGAGGATTCCTGATTGGAGGCTTTAGCAGGAAAATTCCTTTCAAGAAGGCTTTACAAAGCCTATGGGACATGATATTGTGATCTGCGATCCCGACATGAAAGTTCGAGATAGCAGCCAGTTGAACTCTAACTGTGGAAGAAGAGGAGCCTGCATGAAAAATCTCCGCTAAGAAGTCCAAAACTGCCTGAATTGGGGCAGTGAAGGGATCGATATTCTTGGCTTTAGCCCAATAAGAGAAACGTTTCCATTTGCTTGTATAAATCCTCCTGGTAGAGGATTTTAAAGAAGCTACTATGATGTCTCTAACAGGGTTAGAGATCAAAGGAAGCCTGGCTAAGGAAGGAAGTGGAGCAACCATGCTGAGAGGTTGAGAGAAGGGATAGACTGGTGCAGCTGACCGGATTGGTGAACCAGAAGATCTGGCACTGGGTCCAGATGCCATGGCTGCACCAAAAGATGACGATGGAGGAACGGAAACCAAATTTGTCGAGGCCAATAAGGAGCAATGAAAATCATTTTGGCTCTCAAAACGGTAGCTTTCTGGATAACCTGAGGGATTAGAGGAAAGGGAGGAAAAGCATAAAGAAGTCCCTGGGGCCAATCCTGGGTCAGAGCGTCTCTGGGGGGATGGCCTGACAGAGGGAAGAGAGAGAAGAAGTCTGGGCATTTGCTGTTTTAGGGAGTAGCAAAAAGATCGCAACATGGGCGACCCCATTCCAGAAAAATCTCCTCCACTATAGACTGCTTGAGAGACTACTCGTGAGGCATGAGAATAGCTCTGCTCAATCTGTCCGCTAAAATGTTGGTTTTCCCAGGGATGTGCGTTGCTACCAGAAACCGATGAGAGGAGATCGCCCATTGCCACAGTCTGAGCGCTTCTCGACACAAGGGGTAGGACTTGGTTCCGCCCTGTTTGTTGATATACCAAACTACAGACATGTTGTCTGTGTGGACTGCAATTGTCCCTACAGGAAGAGAGTCGTTGAGGGCTTGCAACGTTAAAAGCACTGCTCTCATCTCTAGGACATTTATGTGCAGGTGGTACTCGACAGGATGACACGTCCCATGTTCCATCCTGTTCTGATAATGCCCCCCCCCACCCAATCAGGGAGGCATCCGTGGTGACAGTGGCTACCGGGATGGGGGTACAAAGTGTCTGCCTTGGTGAATCTGGGGAGAAGTGATCCACCAAGCAAGATGATTTTGCAAATCTGTGTCACCAGAATGTGGTGACGCATTGGAAGTTGTTGGTAAGACCACTGAGTGAACAACATCCACTGAAGAAGGCGCATGTAGAAGCGAGCCAGGGGAAGAAGAGTAATGGCCGCAGCCATGAGACCTAATACTTTTAGAACCATTCTGGCCTGTACCTTCTTGTTGGCTAGAATGATCCTGACATGACTTTGAATGTCTGAAACTCTTTGGTCTGTAAGGGTAGCTGACATCCGAACAGTGTTTAAGTTTGCCTATGAAAGTAATAGACTGGCAGGGCAATAAGGATGACTTTTCGAAGTTGATCGAGATGCCCAAATGAGAACAAAGATTTATTGTGTAATCCCTGGCTTGAACAAGCTGATGCCTGGTGGTGGCTGACAGGAGCCAGTCGTCGAGATACGGAAACACCTGGAATCCTTGGCGTCTCAGGTGAGCCGTGACCACTGCCATGCATTTGGTGAACACCCTGCGGGCTGTGGTGAGACCAAAGGGCAGGGCTCTGAACTGGAAATGACTGGACCCCAGCCGGAAGCGGAGAAATCTCCTGGAGCGTCTGTGAATTTTTATGTGATAGTACGCATCCTGAAGATCTATTGAGCACATCCAGTTGTCCTTCTGCAAGAAGGGTAGAATCGACTGAAGAGTGACCATTCGGAATCTTGTCTTCCTCACAGACTTGTTGTGTCTGCTGAGATCCAATATTGGTCTCCAGTCTCCCGTCTTTTTGGGGACCAAAAAGAACCTTGAGTAGATTCCGGGCTCTGAATGGTCTGTTGTAACTGGCTGAATGGCTCTTTTTTGCAGTAGTTTTGAGACTTCCAACTCTGCAATTTCCCTTAGACCAGGTGGTACGTCTGGGAGGGAATTTGAGGGATAGAAAGGACTTTCCTCGAAAGGAATTATGTAACCCTCGGATATGATCGACTGCACCCATCTGTCTTGAGTGAGAGAACGCCAGGCTTCTGGGTACAGTGATAGTCTTCCCCCGACTGCCTCCAAGGAGGGACAGCCGGGCAACATCTCAGGGATGCTGAAAGGGCTTGTCAGAGAGAGACTCTCTGTTTCCCTGGTTTTGTGGACCCCTCTGCCTCTAGAGCGGCGTCTGTTGTTGTTACCCCTCTGCCTCTAGGGGTAAACTGACCATGTGAATCCGGCGTGACTCCTTGGGATTTGAGGAACCACATTTTGCCACCCTTCTGTCCTTTGGGATAAGGTCTAGAAGGGGTGGAAAACGGACTCCTGACAGAAAGAGTTTTGCCGTCCTGCTCACACCTGGTCAACGTTTCCTTCACTTGAGGGCCAAACAAAGCTGACCCATCAAAGGGAGAGTTTGTGAAGGACGCCTTAAAGGGATCTGCAAAATTACATAGTCGCATCCAGGCTTGGCGTCTAAGAGCCACACCTGTACCTGCGGCCCTACTCGCTCCATCAGCAGCATATGATATAAGCCACATGGAGGAGTTTGCAATGGAGTTAAGGGTTCCTAGCTGCAAAGCAATTTTTCCTGAGCCCCCGCAGCTGTAGGATCCTGCACAACTTCACCTAGCTCCTTAAGGATATCCCTTTGGAGTCTGGTGAAGTGACAAAGATAGTTCAGCGAACGCATAGCAAAGGTCGCTGAAGAAAACATCCGCTTACCATATCTACCCATGGTCCTAGAGTCCTTATTAGGAGGATGGACAGGTACGGAAGGATCTGCAAGTTCCTTCTTGGTGGCAGCCGCCACCACCATGGCATCAGCGGGGACACCTTTTGTAAGGAATTGCTTGTCCGACGGGCAGTAATAAATTTAGAAGGCCTCCTAGGGACAGGCTCTACAGAGTCAGGAGCAGTCCACGCCTTCGAGCAATAACCTGCATAAGGGGTCGAAGGCGGAGACACCCAGGAGGTGGAGGGCCGAGATCCAAACGCCTCCAGGTATACTGACTCATCCTCAGAGGGATTGTTGGTGGGCCAGTTTCCCCTCTGTCTAAGGAGTTCTAGGATGTCTGAGAAGGAGACAACCTCAGAGGGGGATCTTGGGGATCCCTCTGACTCATCTAAGTCAGTATCCAGTGATAGACTCGGGAGTCTCGTGTTTCCTCTTACAAGTCCTCTTCCACGGAGGATCACCCGACAAATCAGGAGAATCCTCAGAAGAGGGGGATATTCCCAGTGGGGAAACCTGAGGCGGAGGATCTCTGGGTCCGGGAGCAAGAGAAGTGGTAGAGATGTCAACAGGCACTATAGAGGGAGGAGCTAAGGGAACAGACTGCTGGCTGAGTCCAGAGGCCAGCACACTCTTCATCACCTTGAAGGCTCCCCTCCCAGGGAGGTCCGAGAGAACCCGCTCCGAAGAGCTAGGAACTCCAGGACCCACCGAAAAGGAAGGCTCCGAGTCAGATGTCGGAGCCGAGCTCACCAAGGCCGAGGCTCCAAGGGGAAGAGCGGGGTCGGACAAGGGTCCGATGCCACTCACCCCCTCGGAGGAGACCAGGGAAGCCCGGTCACCGAATCCCTCTAAGGAAGGTCTCGAAGAGGAGATAAGAGTAGAGGCTGAAGGAGCAGAAGGGGGTATCTGTCCCTCAGCCGTAGCAGAAACTATTCCCGAAGACTCCAACTCCAAACTCTGGGGTAGAGTCGAAGGAGGAACTGCAATGGGGTGTGGACTAATAGTTGTCTGCTAAGACGGACTATGTAGCATTTGGGCCAGTGCCTGTGACTTTAGTAGTCTACTGACCACTCTCTCCAAATCATGGTCAGAAAGCCTGGATGACCTTGAAGATCGGCTCCGATGGCTCCGCTCCGAGAGGAGAGGCGAAGCCGAAAGTATCGGCTCCAAGGAAGGGGACCTAGACCTCTTCCTCGAAGGAACCATCGGAGCCAATGAAACTACTGAAACTGTCGGAGCCGACAACTTATCGGCACCGACAGGTAGCTTCGATGTATCGGCTCCAGCCAGAGCCGATACGGCCATAAATGTAAGGGTGTCGGAGCCGACACCGATGCCTGGGCCACATGGTGGTCGGAACCGATCGGAGCCGACACCGAAGTGGTCGAACCAGAGTCGGCACCGATAGCCATCGGTGCCGAAGGTTTAGGTAACCCAGAATCGGCTCCAGCCGGAGCCGATCTCGACTCTGAATGAGTCGGAGCCGAGGCCACAGGCTTGGACACAGAAGCCTGGGCCTTGGAAGACTTAGAAGTCTTAGATGGGGCCGACTTAGCCGGAGAGCCCTCCGGCTTAAGAAGGCCCCTCAAAATTAATTTATTTCTTCTTTCCTGCAGGACTCTCTGGCTAAAAGAATGACATATAGCACAGGAGTCCTGCAGGTGAAGAGGCCCCAGACAGTACAGGCAAGAAGTGTGACCGTCTGTCAGAGACATCTTCTGACAGCACGAGTCACACTTCTTAAAGCCTGAGACCCTTTCTTTAGACATGGTGTAAAACACACACACACACACCAGTCCAAGAAATTAAATTAAATATACCAAAAGGTATCACTAACAGACACACACACACACCCTAACAGGGGGGGGATGGGATGGGTTTTAGTCTGACTAAAAGTTTTGAGGAGACAGGGAAATTTTCTGTCAGAAAGGAATTAAAACTAAGTTAAAACTAATAATTTAAGGTTTTTTTGTAAAAAGGGGGTAAAGTAATAATTCACTTACCAGGAGCTGGTAAAAGGAGGACCTCATCAGCGAAGCGGCAAACGAGATCTGGGTACTTACCGCCTTGCATCATGGGATATGGGGCTGCCTCGAGCTGGTAAAAGTGACTCTCGAGCTTAGCAAGTGCTGAGTCGGAGCCGAGGATCGGCTCCGAACCCATCAAGCAAGAATGAAGGCGAGACTGACAACTTAACATGGAATATTAACCACAATGGACCCTCTGTTTCCATTTAGGCACTACTTAGAAAACCTCATCCATTTGTACACACAAGATTTTCTAAAAGCAGGTTTTCTGGCCTCCTTTAACACATGCAGCATATCCTTATGACACAAGTCCCTAAGGAGAGTCTAGATTAAATCATCCCGCCTGTCAACTGAAGTTTCTCCAAACAGGGTACACCAGCCACCCCTGAGACTGTGTGAACATCTCCACAGTGTGAGGAAGTATGTGGTAATTGCCACTGGAGTATAAAAAGGGAGGACCAAGATTGCCTTGACCAACAGGGAGTCACTGCATTGATGTATGGCATTTCTCTCTGAATTTACAGAAGTACCTTGTGAATTTGTGTAAAGGGGGGAAACGCATACAAGAACATTCTAGTCCAAGGGATTGAAAATGTGTCTGTCCTCTGAGCATGGTTGCAAGGGTATCTAGAACAAAATTTCTCCAGCTGTCTGCTCTGAAAGGAGATTAATAAATATATCCGAGGCATTCCCTACATCTGGACTAGATTCTGAAACATGACTGCCTCTGGCTTCCACTCATGTGGTTCTGCCCAGCATCTGCTCGGACTGTCTGCTACAATATTCTGCTTTGACAGGATGTATGAAACTTGAAGAGACAGAAAACTGAGAAGCCTACTCCCAGGCTATCACTGCCAATCAGCACTGGGGGTAAGGCCACGTGATCTCAACAAACTAGGAGATACATCATTGTGCTTATGTCCATAACCACCAGGAGAGGACCCGGAGTCCAAAGGTGGTGAGGGTCTTTTAGGAACACTGTTAACATCTCCTAGATATTGCTGAGCTTCCATGTATCCTTGGGCCCCAAGTGGCTAGCACTTCCAACCCCATTGATACAATTCCCCAGGCGAAATTGGACAAACCAGTCTGGTCTGGACAGATTAAGCTGGTACTAGAGGAGAGAAAAGGAAGCCCTGGATTGACAGTCAACTGATCTCTACACCACAGTAATACCAGTTTGATGAAGGGCTGCACCAGCAACTGGAATTCCAGGGAATGAACACGCTGAGTCCAACAATTTAAGATATACCACTGAAATTTTTCTCATGTGAAGACAGGCTAGTGGTAAAATGTGAATCATGGATGCCATCAGTCCAAAAATTATTAGGAATTCGCAAGCCAAGGCATCACTCCTTTGCAAGAAATCCAGAAACTCCTAATATGACCCAACCTTGTCTTCAGGCAGGAAAGGCAGCCACTTGTTTAAGTCGAATAAGCATCCCAGAAAGACAAGTATTTGCAATGGTGTCCAAACATTTAGGCTGTTCAACTAGAACCCTAGACGGAAGAGTCAGGACAAGACCTTCTCTAGCAATTCCACACACTTATACCGAAGAACTGCAGAGATCAGCAAGTCATCCAAGTGCAGAAAAAAAAAATGAATGCCTAGAGTACATCAGTGGGCCACTACTGGAGCAAAGCATTTGATAAACACTCTCACTGCAGTGAGTAATCCAAATGGCATTATAGAAAACGGATGGTGCAAACCAGACACAACAAATCTCAGATATCTCCTAAAGCAATGAGCAATGGGGATATGAAGAAAGGCATCTGTCAAGGCCAGGGTCACCATGAAACAGTTGTCCAGAAACACAGGAAACACTGTCTGCAGAATGAGCATCTTCAACTTGGGGACCTTGGCAAATGTATTCATAAAATGAAAAAGGTCACACACCAGTCTCTACAACTGGTCTTATTGAGAACCAAGAACATTCACAGAAGAAATCTCTCGGTTTTTATTAAGAAGGGACCAGTTCTATGACTCCTGAGTCCAACATGTGCTGGAGAATAGGAAGGAATAAAGTCTGGTCCAGTAGATGAGGGGGAACCCCCTTAAATGGAGGCAGAAAATATTTTCAATTCCATTTGAACCCCCTGCCAACAATGTTTGAACCCATCTGTCAGAAATCATTGACTGCCAGGCCACCTTGTTGACAGCTAACCTGAAAGACAAAAGACTCAATTGAGCACTTGGCAAAGATAAGTGTCATGGCTCAGCATAGTCAAACTAAAAAGGGAGTTATTCTTTTTAAGAAAGAAACCCTTCTTGTAAGACTTTGCAGAGTTGTCATTCTGCCATTTCCTTTTATTGTCTTGGATTTTGTTCGGCTGAGATTTCTGGTAGTTAGGCTGCCAGAAATTATCTTGCTTAGAGGAGGAGAACAAGGGAATATGAAATCTTTTCCATACTCCTTGCATCCATTTACCTCTGTCATCCCAGTGTTTAAGGATCTGATTAGCAGTGCTGTACCACACAATCAGACTCAAGAAGCGCATGCATAATCTCATTTTTTTTTAACTCAGAAAAAAATTCAGAGTGCAACCTTGCATACTTAATCATCACTGACAGTGCTACATTTCGAGAATTATTAGACCCCACTCCAAGGCACTTTTTACAGCAACACCTGGGAAATATTGGAAACAATATCTTTAACACAGAACTTTTGCTCTGCAGGCAATGATGCAGCAAACTTATCTGAATTGTACGTGCATGTCAAAGTAAACTAAAAGCTACCATGCTGGACTGTGCCAGCTTCTTTCCCTGAAATTCAAGCCATTCGCCAAGTTGATCTTGAGGGACTAGGTAAAAAGAAGAAATGGTCTTCTTAGAAATTTCATTAAGGACAATGAAGCAGGGTCTGCAGACAAAAAGGCTTGGAGGCCAGGAGAATCAGAGCATACCCTAAAATTCTTAAAACTCTTTCTTAGGCAAACCCTCAAAGAACAGAGAAGAACTTCAAGCTCTCTAGAAGGCATCCCCCAACACTGGGATCAAAGGAGGGAAAGAAAAACATCTGTTTGGATCCCTGTATCTTTTCATCACAGAGGAAACCAACTGATAAAACACAAACACCTCAAAGCCCTCAGAAACAGGAACCCCTTCAAAAAGAGGATCCTTAGTAGACTGACTGGGGTGGAAGTGCAGGCATTACTATAACCCATGTATGCACCCCATAATCAACTGCCTGAACCACGAATCTACCCACAGCCACCATCTCAGGTGGAAAGCCAGTCAGACACTGCTGTCATACTATGTGGAGGGTCTTCAGTCTCTTTCTGGCATACAATACACTATGCTACACTAGTGGGAGAATCCCAAAAGGTAAAGTATCAACACTGTCAACAGATCCTGCACCTCTGCACCTAAAGGGCTAGATTCTCCCACACCTGAAAGAGGCAACAAGACAACCCAGAAGGATGCGTCTTACTCTTGTGCCATGCACAGTTGTAATACTACAATCACCCTAGGAGACTTGAAGGTAACATAAGGTGAGTGGTTCAATAGCGTGCGAAAGCTAAGGCTACTGAACAGTCACAAGCCATAGGCTGAGATACATTTGTTAATTTATGCTTTCATTTTTTTAGGTACAGATGGAGAAGGTGTGTGTGTGTGTGTGTGTGGGGGGGGGGGGGGGTGCCCTGAGTCCATCAAGTCAGGGGCAAGAAACAAGTCAATTCAACACCAAATACTAACAATCAGCCCAATAAGAAGACAGTCGCATCACACTATTCTCTCTCTAAATAACAATCTAAAGACCATTTCTGTGGGGATTATTATTTTGAGCACTATATCAAGAAAAATTACAGTACTTTCAGTAACACAGTTCAATGCAAAAATACATGGACAAATGTTCCCTGATTTTGTAAAAAGGCTAGTTTCAGTCCAAATGAATGGATAGATCCTAAAACAGTATTAGACAAGAAATAAATCATAAACTGATGAAAACTTCCTGTCAGAAATGTTTAACATACAAAATGCTACCAAAAGTAGTATTCTAAAGAATGCACTGAATAAAATGACAGTTGCTCTAAGCACAAAATACATGCAAAAGTCCCTTAAATTTTCTTAAAAATGGACTAGTTTCAATCAAAATCAATGGATACAGCCTGAACAGCATTAGGAAACAAACCATAACTTGATGAAATGAATTTGTCACAAATGTTTAACATACAAAATGCTGCCAAAAATCACAATTTAAACAAGTGCTGCAATCCAAGTCAATCATCTAAAATAATCATAACCACAAAGAAACAAAATGCAATTTTGGCAAGCTTTACTGTCAAATCTTCCAAATTAAAAGCTTCACCAACAGACCTTACTGTGTTAGTCAAAGTAAAAACAAGAGCATTTAAAAAATCTAATCAGAAAAAACAGCCACAGCAGTAGAATACGCTATTCAAGTACTTGGAGAAAAAGGCAGAGGGAGGGAATAAAACCCAAAATGAGTTCCTTATCTGACCTATGAAGCTGGAATCCCAAGGAGAGGTAAAATCCAAAACAGCTTTCACTGAATGTGACACAAGAAAACTGAATGGGTCATGTCTGAGTGTGAAGGGCTGTCCTGGTCCTGACAGGTGAGTGGCCATTCTTACTCAAATATAGGCAGTGGGAGGAGTTCTGAGCTTTCATATACTGCCAGTGGGAGTGTAGTAAGCCACTTCTACCTATGTGTCAGTAAGGCAGTGTGGTTGTTGACATAACTTTTGCACTTGATCTTTAATGCCTGTGGCATCTGAAAAAATTCTGAGCCCAGTTACTTACCGGGGTTTCTAAATGCAAACTCATTAAGTTAGTTCCTAGGATACTGCACTGGCTTCCACTTGGTCAGTGTATTATCTACAAATCTGGATTTTAATCCTTGTTTACCTAGGCCTGTATGGACCGAGTCACCCCTTATGCAGAATCTTTTGACTTGTCCCAGAGTTAAACCTCCCAGGGGTTTTAGTCATTCCAGTGAAGTAGCTTATATCTCCCAAGGTTTAGTCATTTGTCCAATAATGCTCACCAACAGGTTCACTAAGAGTTTTCAAAGTTGGTTGGATTCAAACACTCCCTAAAATTGTAACTCTTCAATTTAGCTCATGGCTAATCTATTTGGCTGTTTTCTGTTGATATAGCTTTAATTTAATTATTTGATGTGTTTGTTTCATTTACCATCTCATGCTGCTGTTCTTCTGGGCTGAAGCACTTAAAAAAGTGAAGCTGAAGCCATATAAACTGCCAGTAATTGTACTACACATTACATTCAAAAACCAGATCTCAGGTACTACTCATGATACTTCTGTACTGAAAATATGAATCCACCCCCAAAATGATGTCAAAGTCCAAGATTTTTGTGTTGAACAACATGTAAATTATACAGTCTGTACAATATTGTAACTGCCTTCTGATTAAAATTCCATGCTCTTTAAATACTTGCAATTATGTGCAATCTGAACTGCTCTGCAAGTTCTCTCTGGCTCATGTCATCATTGAACAAAGTCCAAAAAAGCTGCAAAGACTCAGCCACAGGCATATTTTCTGGTCTTGTGTCAGTGGTTAGTCAGATTTGAGTCTGAAGAACTATGAGGCAGAATGAAAATGCAGGTGGTGTTCAATAACACTGCGAACTGCATCAAAGCTTTTTTTATACTGCTTTGTAGAGAAGGACAGGTCAGGATATAAAGTACACATCTGGGTGATAATTCTGAAGGGGATGTCTGCTGAAGGCAGATGTGATTCTCGGCAAAATCCTTTAGCAGTCTATTACCCCCCACCGTGACACTTAAATTTCAAGCTACGGACATCCTGGCTATGAAAGACAGCAAGTAATATACTTGCTTGTTTTCTTTTTTGTTTTGTTTTTTTTTTTAACCTGTAAAAGCAGGCAATGAGATTTTACCTTAGAAATGTTCTTTTGACAGGCTAATAAGCCAGGTAAATAGCAACACGCAAGCATTAAGGAAAAGCAAAACATGTCAAATAGAAAAATATGCAAAATACATGAAAACAGTACTGTAGCTAGGCTGTTAAGGGGCTTGATCGGCACCACTGAGTAGCCAATCGGGCACAAGTGCAGCAACAGCAGACATTCCGAGCACTTAAATGAATGTGTCGAACTGTGTGTGCTTGTGCACACGCTTGTAATTGTAGCACAGTGCTAGTATAAGCTCTTTGCTATAGGTACATGACAAGTTTTTGCTCATCAAGTGGAGAACTTTTTTGTTTTTTTCCAACTTCTGATTGAGGGGTTGCTCTACATGAAACACAGTTTTCAACTACCTTCTACATATTGTTAAGAGTTTTCTTTATGTATGAAGTCTGATCTAACTCACCATTCATAAAAAGACAGGCAAATTACTAAAAAAGTTGAAAATTATGTTATGAGGCTACCAAACTTACACCTGCATATCACCAGAAAACAGGAAGGGGGAGGGGGAACTTGCTTTGCCACAGTGGTACTGCTTAGTCATCGATTTACTTGAATATTGTCATGGTAAGTTACATGATGACTATTTGTGCACTCAAAGCTGTCCAACGCATTTAACAGTTTTGAATCACTGCCTACACTGGAACTCTATAAAGCTGCACTCAAATTCCAATGAATGCATTCTAAGCCCTTTGAAAACATCATGCTATAAACTCACAGAGCAAACTACTCATATCTCTACAACAGTGTTAGCAGTACTGCTACTGTATAAACAGCAAACTGTTCAACACAAACGTTTCTTCCAGCAGTAGGCAATACTCACTAGTGTCAAATCTTAACAGATTCTATAAGCTTCAATAAACAAAAGTAGTAATAATTTCTGTAATGTCTCAAACAGCCTACAACACTTGAGTTTATCATTACTGCACATTAGCAACATTTCTGTTTACCAGTAAGCTTTCATATTACATTAAGCAAGCCTGACTATAATGCTTGATTGTGCAGATATTTACAGATATATGAAAATTACAGCTGTGCATAATTAATCTCTTTAGTTGTACAAGTAAGAGATTAAGTATCAATATAGAGAGACCACCTATTACATGAACCTTAAGAAAAAATCTTTCAACCACCAGTATATAAAATGTAAACAGTCAATATTAGATGCCTAAAGTTATCAGTCAGCTGATAACAGAGAACTACCTGGAGACATCACTAGGGTTTAGTAAGTTCCATATGCGCACAATGAGATGCCCTGAGCATTTGTGTGCTGTCATGAGCTGCCGCAGGGGGAAGCAAGCTTGTTTACTTCAGTTCTTCATGTTTAGACTAGAAGGGTATGTCTCCTAACTTGAATAGAACTGCAGCAATATTCCAAGCTTCAGTCTAGTTTCTGTAATTCTGCATACACTCATAAATGCATGCTAAAGCATGGATTTGCTATGGAAGACATAAAGCATATAAGGTATATGAGCAGTTTAAACTCCAAAATCTCACTGCACATGTAGGGCTAAACAGTGCCTGCTCACCTTCTAACTTCCTAATCAGCCACGTGCATACCATCACCCCCCCCCCCCTTCCAGGAGAGGGACAAATGCTTAGAAAGCAGAAAGAATACTGTTCATTTTAAAAATGGCACACAGACTGTGCTATATGCAAGTCAGAGTTGCAAGTAAACTGTGCTGATACACATGTCCACTGCTCTCAATCCTTCATCTCCAAAATGTGTAACTTTATACTTCCTAAAAGTTATTTTGATGTATTATTATGACCAAGTATCATTAATCATGGATATTAGTTAAAAAAAATTTTAACACAATGCGACAGACCTTTCGATATTGCACAACAAGGAACATGTACTTTTTAAGACTCAAAATAAGGAACATTCCTCTTAATGAGGTATACTTGAAAGGTATTCATACATCTGTAACTATCTGAATTTTGATCCTGCGTGTAACACTGTCACTACTGTAATTCTGGTTGCGCTTTGCAATACTTATTTGTATGTAAATTAATGGGGCTTTTCTCCCTGGACCTCAACTGAAAAGGGGCCAAGTGCTCAGATGGACTTCCCCAGTAAACAAATGCAAATAAATACAGTTATGAAGAAGCCTCAAACTGGACTGGACAGAAATGGTGGAAATGACTAGCAACTTTACAGAAATCGAGTCCACTGTAATGCTATACCCATTTTTCAACCCTGTCTAGACCAAATTTGTAAAGAGGGAATAAAGTCCTCCAGTGGCTGTGATATTCATTTGCAAATAAACTGCTGTATGAATAAAACTTCACACAGCATCACATACACCTAATGGGCTGCTCAAACTACAAACACCAAGGCTGAGACGAAAATGCCTACACTGAAACTACATAATTTAAGAAATGAAGCCCAGAAATTGCATTCCCTCTATCTAGACATGTACAGACAGAAATAAGTTTCCTTTTTTTCCACTTAAGATTGAGTTACTTGCCACCGAGGACATCCTTCCTTCACAGGACCACTTTTGTTAAGACACCTATGAAGCGACAAGTGCTACAGGTAAGTTCACTGGCATTACGTTACCTAATGACAGACAGCCTAAATGTCAAATATTTTGTAATAAGTACATTCTAAACCGAAAATAAAGTCTACCTCTGTCTAGCTCCAACAAAATAAATAAATAAACAAACAAATAAATACAACCACCACACAAGCTATAATGGGAACAGGAATATGACTACATAGCAGAAGGAAGGTGTTTGTGCACTAGCAGTCCAGGTATGGTGGAGAGTGTGGCTGGAGTTGTGCTCTCTTTTTGTTAGAAAAAAAGGTGGGCATGGGTCACAGCATCATGCCAACCAGTAAAAGCTATGTGCAAGACAAATGTACAACAGTTTTTTTATTTTATTTATTTTACATTTGTTGACCGGGATAGTCCGACTGGATGCATGTCCATTTTCAGCGGAGGCCCGGGGAGAAAAACTCCAAGGGTAAGCAGATACAGCATTACATATTACTATTTACAGTGATTACATAAGTAAGCAAGTTAAACAAGTTCCACAGGTTAGAGTTAATCCCGAGCATAAATCAGGATTAAATTAAATTACACAGTAAACTGGTTAACAGATTTTTACTCATTCTAGACAGAGTTAACTGGCTATGTCAGTGTATCAAGCCTGGCTAAGTGCCAAATGTTGTTTGAGTCTAGTTTTAAATTGACCTAAGGTAGAAAGTAGGGTAATATCAGCGGAAGAGAGTTCCGGGGTCTACTTAGAGTTTGCAAAGACAGAGTCACCGGCTGTGTTATTAATTTTTCTAGTCTGAATTAGTAGTTTGTTAGAGGATCGAAGCGGTCTAGGATTGTTATAGGGGGTGATCATATTTTTAAGTGCAGGAGTATTGTCCGGATTATAGAGGATTTTATAGGCCATAATCAGTTAGTTATACTGGATTAGGCTGTTGAGTTCAAGCCACCCAAGCTGATTTGGATTGATGCAATGATGTGTCCTAAAAGGCAGCCCACTGGCAAACCTGGCAATGTGGTTGTAACAAATTGAGAGTTTGTTAAGGACAGTCTTGTTTAAATTCGAGAGTAGAGGGGATGCATACAGAAGGGTTGAAAGAAGGTGAGAGCGAGCTATGGCAATTTTAGCTGGAGGGGTTAGGAAGGCTTTTATTCTGTAAAGTGACCCTAGTTTTTTATTGATGGTTTTGATAGTTTGGTTAACATATAGGTCGAATTTTAGATTATCTATGATGACACCTAATAGTTTTGTAGAGGGGTCAGGGAAGACTACTGTGCCATCATTTGAATTTATGGTAAAGGTGAAAGCAGTAGACCTATGTGTTGGTGAAAATAACAACATTTTAGTTTTTTTCGGATTTAGGATCAGACGACGTTCAGAAAGCCAGTCTTCTATTGTATTAAAGGTGGTCTGGGAAGCTGACCATAACTCTATTGGAGATGTGGCTGAGCAAATCAGAGTAGAGTCATCAGCATATTGGATACAGATGACTTTTGGGATGACAGTATAAATGTCGTCAATGAAGATGGAGAACAACAAAGGCCCTAGTATAGAGCCTTGTGGTACTCCAAGGGTGTTAGGTAAAAGATTAGAGAATTTGTTCTGCCAGAGGACAGCCTGCTGTCGACCATTCAGGTAGGACTGAAACCACTGAAGGGCTCTAGTATCTAGGCAGAATGTTTGCAGGCTGTGGATTAAAAGTTGGTGATCAACCATATTGAATGCCTTGGAAAGATCCAAGAAGAGGGCTGAGGATATATAATTATTGTTGCAATTATGGTTTATGGTGTTGGTAAAGGCTAGGAGGGCTGAAGTAGTGCTGTGATGAGGACGGAAGCCATGCTGAGTGTCTGCCATAAGGTGATTCTAGATTAGGTGGTGCATGAGTTGTCTATGAATACATTTTTCCATAATCTTTGCAAGTGGAGAGAGTATAGCTATTGGCCTATAATTGGAGAATTTAGTAGAGCTGCCTTCTTTGTGAAGTGGGATTACATAGGATATTTTCCAGATGGTGGAAATTTTAGCTTCTACTATGGTTCGATTGATTAGTATTGAGATGGGGTAAACATTAGCATCAGCTGATTTTTATAGGTACTCAGCAGGGAGTTGATCAGCAGAAAGTGTAGTGGGTTTTAATTTTTTGATCAAGGTATGGATAAGTGAAGTGGCGACTGGTTGGAAGCTGAACGTGAATAGCTTTCTAGGGGTGGTACTTTCAGGACGAGGGGAGCTAGGAGGTAATTGACTAGCTAGGGCTTGAATTGTCTCAGTAAAGAATCGGTTAAAACTGACAGAAACGTCTTCAGGGGTTTTATCAATAGTAGTAGCAGGGATTGGGGTTGAAGTTTGTCCAGGATGCAGTAGATTATTTAAACCTGCCCAAAACTTCTGAGGGTTATTTTGATTTACAGTCTGTAAAATTACAGTAGTATTGTTTTTTGTCTTGTAAAATGGATTTTTTAGTTTCGCTCCTGGATTGCCTGCATTTAATGTGATCTTGTAGGGTCTTTAGAAGAACGCCATAAAGCCCATGCTTTGTTTCTAAGGGTAATTTTGAGTTTAGACTCTTTAGAAAGCCATGGCACAGTTTTTGCCTTTGTTCTCTTTGAACGAACAAGTGCATGCAAATCAAGGATCTCAAGGAATTAGTTGTTAAAGTATGCTACTGCTTCCTCTAAGGGGAGGTGTTTTAGAACAGACCAATTACATGAGTTTAGTTCTTGTTGGAATATGGCAGAGTCAAAGTTTTTATTGTTTCTAACCTTTCTGAGTAAGGGATGTTGGGAATTAATGGATTTGTGCTTAATTACATATGTGAGAAGGTGATCGTTTAGGCCATCAGGGAGGCTACCAGAGGTGTACAGCTGGGGGTGACTATTTATGAGTACCCAGTCAGGTATGCTTTCTTTTTGGTTGAGTTTACCTATCCTGGTAGGGGTGGATATGATCTGTGTAAATGCATGCAGGTTAATACGGGTGGTTGCGGATTCTGAGGAACAGGTGCCCCAGTCTATGTTAAAGTCTCCAAGTAGTAGGGTTTCTTGGGGGTAGTGACATGACAGCCAGTGCAGGATATCTTCAAGTGTAGATATATTGTTACCTGGGGGAATGTACATACAAATGATATTAATGCATTTATTTTTATAAGTTGCAATTTGGTGGCAAGAATCTCTGAGTTATTAATCTGAGGTGGTTGTATTACATCTATGGTGACATTCAACTCACATTTATAGAGTACAGCTACCCCACTCCCTTCCTGGAAGCACGATCCAGCCTGTGTATGTTGTACCCAGGTGTTAAAACTTCATTGTCTGTAGTGTTAGGTTTTAACCAGGTTTCAGATAAACAGAGAATCTCAGGGGAGTGGACATCTAGAAGTGCATGCAATTCATGTACCTTGTTATTAATGCTTCTAATATTGAGATGACAGGCTAGGAGAGAGTTAGATGGCCTATTAATTGTAGGTTTGTAGCTTAGATTGCAAGTAGAGGGGGTATGTGTATCTGAAGTGGATGGGCCAGGGGTGGGGTGAATATCACCACCAAGTATTAGGTTAAGTGTATACTTGGTGATGAACTTCAGGAATTT
Source organism: Protopterus annectens (assembly GCF_019279795.1). Taxonomy (NCBI): domain Eukaryota; kingdom Metazoa; phylum Chordata; order Ceratodontiformes; family Protopteridae; genus Protopterus; species Protopterus annectens. The sequence continues at coordinate 10,779,277 of NC_056731.1, forward strand.
GTTTATTAGTTTGTGGTAGTGTTTGGATCTAGAGCTAATGTGCCTGGGGTTGAGATGTTGATAGACTGAACAAGATGTTGGATATGACCTGGTACTGTAAGTATGGTTGAAAGTGGGAGGACTTACAGCTGGGGTGAAAGTATGGCCTTTCGGGACCTGAAATCCCGTGAGAAACTGGTTTTCATACAAGGTAAGGAGGTATGGTGTGAACAAGAGGGGTAGTAAAGAGGAGTATATCATTATTTGTGATTCAGCTAGTGAGTTAAGGAACTGTTTTACCTGGTGATGCAACACCAGAAAATAGAGTGGTGAGGTAAAGGTACTGGAAGGGGGATGGGAGAATGCCAGATGAAAGCTAATAGGTGCTATTAAAATGTAGGCAGAAGAATAGGGGTGGGAGGAATTGTCCCAGATGAAAGCAGATAGGATCTAAAAGTGGGGGAGTGGCTATAGTACTTTAAATTTAGAGGTACTGGGGGCAGGAGGGAATTGGGGGCAGGGAAGGGAGCGAAGAGAACCCGAGCGTAACGAGGGCAAACGTAGTGGGGCTATTGCAGCTTACAAGGTTTCATAAGGTGTCCTAAAGCTATAAGGTAAGTATTATAGCACTTAATGTAAGAGTCAGTTTACTTAAGTTACAGGGGAAGGAGGCAAACACTCAAGTAGAAAAAAGAGCCCTATGGCTGACCAAAATGGTGACCTGTTTAATTACACAGCACTGTAAGTGAAAGCTTAACAAATGCTTTTTGTGTGCAACCTACTCTGCTTAAATGCTGAGAGAAACTGATTTTGTTCTTCTTCTTTCGGCTTTCCCGGTTAGGGGTCGCCACAGCGGATTACCTGTCCGCTCATAATTGCAGTCCTGTAGACTCCGTTTTGTAGGTAAATGTAGAGTTCTTCTTCTTCTTTCGGCTTTTCCCGGTTAGGGGTCGCCCCAGCGGATCATCTGTCTGCTCATGATTGGCAGTGGAGTTTTACAGTGTTGAGTTGCCAGCCCGACACCCAACCTTCCACAGAAGGCACACACACACACCTAGGGCCAATTTAGAGTGTTCAAACCACCTACTGCATGTCTTTGGGATATGGGAGGAAACCCACGCGACCACAGGGAGGACATGCAGACTCCGCACAGAAGGCACCCCAGCCGAGAATCGAACCGGAGAACCTCTTGCTGTGAGGCGGCAATGCTAACCGCTGCACCACCATGGCTGATGTAGAGTTCAATCTGCTTAAATGCTGAGAGAAACTGATTTTGTTCTTCTTCTTTCGGCTTTCCCAGTTAGGGGTCGCCACAGCGGATCACCTGACCGCTCATAGTAAATGTAGGTGTATCAAGTGGAGACTGGCATGGATACAAACATGCATGTTTTCCTGCCTCGCTAATCTTTCACACACAGCCAGGTAAAATGGAAGAAAAATGACACCTACATCTTTGAATTAAAGCTACTGAGATAAAGGCTAAGAGCATGGGTTCCATTACTCCTTGTACTATTGGTACTTAACACTATAAATATCCATAAGGCATGACCCTCTTCACAGTTGCTGCCAAAAGGATAGCATCACAAACTGTTCTGTTTCTGTCTCAAACACCTCTCCATACTTCCCTCTCCTTTCCACCTATCTTTTCCTCCATCTCCCTATAGTGCAGATAAACCACCTGAATTCTTGCTTGTTAGCACTGCACTGAGAATCTCCTACAACAGGTATGTACTATACCATGTACGTACAATCTGCTTGTTTCCATGTTCTGTGATAATCTACACAATAGGCTTCATAATAGTATTTTTATGCTTATTATATTCATAAAAATCTGCAACTATTATCGCTACTTATTCATTTACTTTTTGTTATGCTGAAATGCCTCTATGTTATACATGTCTCTTCATACACTGCATTATATATTTCTTGTGAAGCTTTTCTCCCCAGGCCTACACTGAAAATGGGTAAGTTTTTGTCCACTCAGATTTTTCCAGTAAAACATAAAACAAAATAAATTAAATAAAATAAAAGATTTGCCTACTTGCAATGAATATGTCTGCTAAAGGCAGACAATGGTCCTTGGTCAGCTGGATGTCTCACTGCACATGAGATTTCAATTTCAAGCTGTGATCATTAGACAGCAAGCTTACCCAGCTTACCTGTGAAGCAGGGAAATTCAACCACTACTTGTATTCTTTTCTGGAATTATGACAGGTAAACAACTGCACCAGCCAGTACTCTGCAAGCAGGCTAAATAAGCCAGAGAACAGATGCCAAGTATGTAAAGCTATGCAGAACATTTCATAATAATATGAAACTACATCCACTGCTGATACAAGTTAATTACTAACACTAATGCAGCTTTCATAGAGTTCTACTGGAAGATTAAGTAGTGCTGCTTATTGGTTTAATAAGGATGGCTGGTCTTCAGCAGCCCCAGAGAATGGCAATAGAAAGCTTTGGCATCTAATTGTTGATGCTTTGAGAAAGTGAGGACTGATGACCATGTATCAAGCCTGACAAGACACCCTGAGCAATATACACTTCATGTTAATCTGGAAAACTGAGGTCTAACCTTCTCAATATTTTGCTGTATTTACCACAAAAAAAAGAAAGACATGCAGTTCATTAACACCTTGAAAGAGCATGGTTTATTCCTGTATGACCCTGTTTTCTCTTTATAAAATAATGAAAAAATAGTCAGTCCTCTTTTACAGGTTTTGCTCTTTGTGCTTAATACCTCAGAGACAAGCTTTTAAGCTATATAAAAATTTTCCCCTTTGCTCTCTTGTTTGGGACAGAAAACTGAAAGTCGGACACTACCTTATTCACAAAGGAGGAGCACTTTCTTAAAATGCACTATCCTTGTGATATCAGGGACCATGCGAAAAAAAAACAGCAGCTGCCTCCTTATAACTGAACAAGAAGCAGTGGCTCAAACAGGCATTCACTGTATCACATCTGAATTTAACCATGTGGAACTGGCTTTACCTACAGTTTTGGTCAATTCTGACTTAACAGCCAGTCAAGTGCCATACATTTATGGCCTCAATGTCTAATGCAGCTGAAGCAAACACTTGTTTCTTAAGCTTGATCAAATATTCTTAACTGTGTTTGATGTTAAAGGCATTTGATGTTAAAGGCATGACCACAAAAACTGTCTAACACCTTAAGGAGCTTCAGTTTAACAGCAACATAATCAACCACTGGATTTTTATACAGATAACCATACTCCTCAAACACAATTTAAAACTTGAGGCTTTTTTTTTTTAAATGGACAGGATGGCGCACAGTTTATTTCCCATTTTACAGAAAATTTCATGACAGGAGTCCGTAAACGGTAATATGGGTTGGAGGTTTAAAGCTTATCCAGTTGTACAGTTTGGCATCCCTTTGTTTAGAGGAGTAAAGTTATTAGTTTTTTTTGGTAGTTACGTATTTTCGCAACCACATTTTCGCGGTTGCGAAATGCGCTTCCCCCCACAGAAAACTGTTTGAAACAGTGGAAAATGTTACTGTAAGTCAGCAGTACTGGCAAAAAAATGTACCTTGCTTTTAGGAACAGAAACACCTTAAGAAATCCTCTTCATGTTTTGCCTGCGTGTACGGTTCTGGGGACAGAGACATCTTAAAGAAAAGACCGTTGCACGCAGTGTGTAGGAAACAACAGTAACTCATTGTGAAGGCAGTCATCCCTTCTGCTCTGCATTTTTGAAATAATAAATCTTGTCTGAGAAATGTAACCCACACAATATAGGGACACAACTTAAAACTTGCTCTTACACCCTTTTTAGAAACTGGAGCCCAAAACCACTACTTACACATTCCATTTGTCAGCCATGACAATTAAACTGTGGGCCTGTAATGCATGCAAATCAGGAAAAGGATTTTGCACATTTTTTTTCTGTATCTGAAGGTAATGCAAACCTTTTCCTCAACAATAAGGACTTTTAAAAACACCTTACAGTGTTTCATGCCCTCGTACCACTTGAAGTATGGGAATTTCGCAACCGAAAACATCTGGTTGCGATAATACGCAAGTACTGTTGTTTTTTTTTTGTTTTTTTTTTTTGGCAGAGTACTTAAAGTCCTTTATAAATTAATCACGTAATCAAACGTTGCATACTTTGAAAGAGAACAGGAGGACAAATAACACTCATCACTGTCACATACATGATAACCCACAGAAGGAACAGCCTCTTATCAGAATGTGTTCATTTCTGGTCTTCACACTCATTTCTAATGACTGTGGTGTGAATTCTCTCCACTTTCATGACCCTACAAGAAAGGACAGGTTTGGTTCTGACCCAAAATGGGAAGCAGCTATCAAGTCAAAGCACTCTCCTGACATACATCTGTAATCAATGAATGAAGGAAACCAAGCTACCTGTGTACCAGCATTTGAAACTTGAATATCTGCTCTCTAATAAAAAAGAGTCCAGTTCCTGTTTCAACAACTGAATGTCTGGCTAGAGAGGCATCCCCATCAAGACTGCGGAAATCTCTGAAAGGCGGTGGGACAAACAATGGTGAACTCTACAGCCAAAGTACCGGAAATGTCAAAATAGAAACTGAACATCTAAGAACCAACATCTTTTTTTTCCAACAAACATCTTTATTAAATTATCACATATGACAAAGGCAATCTTACATTTACATAAATGAAAAACAAACGAAATGATGCCACATTAGTTGCAAACATTATACATCACAGACACCACTGAAACAACTGTAGATGCAAACTTCATACATCACTTATAATATATCCAGTCATTGTCAGTTAAGCATTATATGGCTCATTCAAATCCTGCCTCTTAAACCTCATTCCTTCTCTGCATGTTTCTGTATGTGTTCCCCCTTATCTCTTGCAGCTTCTCACGATGGGTTAAACACTCTGTGGTCATCCCCTACCCAACAGACTCGCCAGCAAATTACCTTGTGAAAGTGTTATAAATCTGCTTAAGTTACCTGCCTGAAGCAGCTCCAAAAAACTAAAAACCAAAGCTTTCTAGCTCAACTACAGGTGTTCCCTCTACTGTAATTTATCCACACTTTGAATGTGTTTTTAAGACTATCTGCTTTTTAAAAAATGAACTGCTCCTTATCATTTAAAGTATTACTAAAGGGCAGGTGAGCCCAGATGCAGGTTAGTTTTGTTGCCAGACACATTCTACAGTGCTATTTAACCCCTAGTACATCTTCTGTACCCTTTGTCACCTGCTTTTAAATTTATATCTGCAACATTTCCATTTCTGGCATGCTCTCTTCTTACCTCTTCAGCTCTGATTTTCACAGTTGCTTCCTTTCTGATTGTTATTTTCAGTGCTGTTTCACACTGCAGACCTGGCCCTGCCTGCTCCACTCGGGCTCACTCCGCTCCCCTATCCTACCCCCATTCCCACCCACCCCATTATAATTTCCTTTATACCATCCACTCTCTCCCCTTCCCTCCCCAACATCCACTGACAAACTACTTCCTGTCAGACTCCAAATACATCACTTCCTTCCCCTACTGTTGCACCGTGTCTATAACCCCTATACCCTCCATCAAAAATGAAACACCTTATTACCACCTCACTCTTACTACTTCTCTCTGCTCTAACCTCTTGTCACTCGCACCTTCCTTATTCTCTTTTATGCTCTCCTACCTCCTATACCTTTGACACTCATTCTATACCTTCCTACTTTTATATCTCCCCAGCCCTTTTCAACCTCTCCACCTCTTCTCTTCACAAAATGTCTATATTGCAAATCCACCCTACTACCTACAAATCTAAACCCAAGTTACACAAACAATACCTATGTACAACTGTACTCCCTTCTTCCCACTAATAACTTATATCTGGAGATTTCCACCCCAACCCTGGCCCCTTCCCCTCTCCCCTCAATCAAATACCCCTCTTATCTTCTACCTCCCTTCCTTCCCCAAACACCTCTCGCCATACCTAGCCTCTTACACTAAACACATCCATATCCAAGCACCTGGCAATATACCCCCTAAATATTCAAAACCTAACCAACAAAATCACCAATTTCCATGCTTGGATAACTTATACAAACCCTCACATCCTTTCCTTATCTGAAACCTGGCTTAAGCCACATATCACTAACAATGAAATTCTCCCACCAGGCTAGAATATCTATTGCTCTTATAGATTCCCAAAAAAAAGAAAAAAAGGGGGTGGTGTAGCCATCCTCCACTCTAATAGCTTAAATTTCTCAACTTTCCCCACACCCATCCCTGACTTTCACTCAGTTGAACTCATCATCTTTAATTGCCACCTTAACCCTCACAAAAAATTAGCTGTTGCCACCATCTATATCCCTCCTGGAAACAATTCATCCACTTTAGATAATATCTTATCCTGGTTTTCCCCACAATATTCCCTATAAAACTCTCATCTTAGGTGATGTTAACCTAGATTGGTCTAAACTTAAAACTGACTCTCCACAACTCAGCATCAACTTGCATGGTTTCCATCAACTGATATCTTCGCCCACCTGCCTCCATAAAAACTCATCTTCCGGCTCCATAATTGACTGGATACTCACCAACTCCCCTCATCACTACCACAACCCCACTACCCTACCAGACCAACTTAGCGACCAACATAGCAACCACTTCCACACCTTGGTCCTCAGATACACCATTCAAGCCCCCAAATCTCACCTTTAATGAGACTTCCAAAACCTCTCTAATTTTAATGTAGTCCAATTCAGCTCTATTCTAGCCATCATTGAGAGGTCCATCCTTAAACAAATCCCTCTCAATGATGCAGTTACTGGGTTCAATAGCATCTTCCTGAATACCCTGAACTCCCTTGCTCCCTCTAGGAAGGTTAGAATAAAACCCAATTATGCTCCCTGGCTCTCAAAAGAAACTAAGTCCCTTATGCTAAAAGAGATAGAGCTTGGAAAGCCTGGATCAAAACAAATGAATTACCTCTGCTACATAATAATAGACACCTCAGAAACCTTACAAAAAAAACAAACCAATAATGACAAAGTCCTTTTATAACTCTCCCCAATTCAACAACAAATCCAACACTCAAAGTTCTGGTATACTATTAACATAATTCTCTCTCCAGGCTATCCCTCAATTCCCTGCCCCTACCCAAATACATTTCCTCTGGAAATTGCTTCTCTTCTCAATAAACACTTTATTAAAACCATTCAAACACTCATACCTTCCAACTGTAACACAATGTCTCTGCCTACCCCTCCCAATCCTTCTAACAAACTATTCTCTTTACATTAGGTTCCTACTTCCTACATCAGATATCTTCTTCACAAACTCAAACCCTGCTCTCACTCCACTAACTATCTACCTCCTATCTTCCTCAAACTTGCTGCTGACTCCATTGCCTATCCAGTATCTATACTAATCAATAGATCTATTCAGGAATCCACCATCCCTACCCTATGGAAATCCTTTTTCACTACTCCCCTGCATAAAGGTGGAAACTTTACAAACACATCTAACTATCAACCTATAGCTATTCTATCTCCCCTCTCTAAGATTCTTGAAAAATGGATCCACTCACTGCTCAACTACCTCCTCCAGCATAACCTCCTTACTTCCACTCAGCATGGTTTCTGTCCCAACCACAGCCAACTACCGCCCTCTTATCCTTTACACATACCATTGCCGAGGCCCTAGACAATAACAAACTCATATCATGTCTCGTCCTTGACCTTTCCAAAGCCTTTGATACAGTCTCCCATCCCCTATTGCTATCTAAACTTGCAGACCTCAATCTATCTTCTTCCTCCTTTGCCTGGTTCTGCAGTTACTTATCCTGCAGGCAGCAATCTGTTAAATGGCTCTCTTCCACTCCTCCATTCATACCAACCGGGGTACCACAAGGTTCCATCCCGGGTCCCCTGCTATTTAATGCCTTTACCAACGATCTCTATACTTCTTGTAAACAACCCTCCCTCATCCAATATGCAGACGACTTGACTCTCATCTCCATCTCAGACAAGATCTCTAATCTCCACACTCTTACTCAACAGGCCTTCCTATCCACTGAACAGTGGTTGTCCAGGAATCTACTCATTTTCAACCCTAAAAAGACCAAACTCTTATTATGTTTCCCTCGATCTCTCTCTCACCTCAAATCCACCTTTACTATTACTTCCTCTAATAACACTGTTATCCAACCTGAAGCTCACACTAAATCCTTGTGGTCATCATAGATGAACTCAGATTCAACTGGCACATCCTCCAAAGCATAAAAAAAGACTCCCCAGAAGCCTGGTTTACTGTATCGCAACAAAAAATACAAATGCCAGACTCTCCTTTGCACAAGCTCATATCCCCCCTCCCTTCTATATGCTGCCCCAGTACTCACCAACATCCAAACTACTACTTTAAACAAACTCTAACAAACTTACCACAAGATAGCTAGATTTATCACAAACTCTCCATACAATGCACATCACTGCCTTGCCCTAAATACTCTACACTGGTTAGAATTTCCCCATCTTCTACTGCTGTCATAGCTTCAAATGTCACACTTCATTCTCTACAAACCTTCATCCTGCCCTGCTCTTCCTTCATCTCTATCTACAGTCCTCCATGGACTCTCCGTACCTCTAATCAGCAACTACTACAAATCTACCAACCCACAAAAATAGCTGCCAAACTCCTATATAAACACTTCGTTACCCAAGCCTGGAACAAACTCCCAAGAGACATTTGTTGTTCCATCATTCACACATCCCACTTTAAAGAAAAACTCAAACTGCATCTACTCAACTCCAAAATATGTCCTTGTCAAGCCCCTACTTAAGCTCCCCACAACCCTATTATATACTTTTCAGTCCCTCCACATACAGCTAAGTATTCCATTATTGTGGATACTTATTAAACTCTACAATCAATACTGCTGTACTTAACTCTTTCTGTAAATATGTAAATATATTTTTTAGTCTGTGAAAATATTGATATGTATACATCATGTGTTTGCACTTCTGCTTTGTCTCTCTAACATTCTTGTACAACTGATTTTGACCATATTTTTGACTCAAATGTTTGATTCTCTGTAAACTGTGTTTTTTTTTTTTTTTTTGGAGCTTTACTCCTCAGGTCTGCACTGAAAATGGGCCACAAGCCCAGCTGGACCAACCCGGTTAACAAATATCAATAAATAAATTGTTCCCACAATTCCCATTTTTTTCCTATGTAGTTTGCTCCTTCCCTTTTCTAAAGATCCCAATTCCAGTTGGTTTAACTCTGTTAATATATTCACTACTTCTAGTCAAGTTGATCTAGACTGATTTCCATTTAGTAATTGTTTTTTTGGCAGCCACCATAAGCAAGGCTTTACTATGTCTGGGCAATTCAGATTCTGTATCACAGATCAAAAAAAATAATCTCCCCAGTCAATTTAATCTGCTCAGCCAACATCTCCGACACAGTGGTCTACAGGGGAATCCCTAAAGTCTGCCAGCTCATTACACTCCCAAAAAATATGTTCCCAGCCACCTCTTTCTTGCCCGTCACACCTCCAACATTTGCTATCCACCTGAAGAAAAATTCTTTGGAGTCGACTTGGGGTATAAAAATACCTAGATAAACACTCCAGGCAAAGATACTAAATCTTCTAGACTTTGTTGCATATTTGGGAGATATACATATATCCCCTCATTGTCTCTCTGTGAATTCCTTATCCAATCTCTCTTCCCAATCCTTTCCAAGCTCCTGATCGATTCTTATAATTATCGTGCAATATTATATATGCTTTACTAATTATTCCTTTTTTAATGGGAGCTTCTGTTCTACAGTCTATTAAACAGTGCTGGTCTTTCATTTAGGATCCCCCTACTTCTTTCTCTTTGTCTATACTCTGATATCAATCCTTGATAGGGAAGACCATCTCTAACCTGCAGTCCAAATAAATTCTTGGCCTCTTCCCATTCTATTACCTTTCCTTTTCTAGTTATTTGCTCCCAATATCTTGGTTCCTATGCCAGTTTTCTCCAATAAATTCTAGCCCCCTCTTGCCTATTATGTGTGTCCCTAACCACAGTCATCCCTATCGGCAGAATCTCTTTTCTCCATTCTTGTGCTGGTTTAGTTCTTAGAATACTCCCTGATGTTTTATGAATATAACACTCTGTAGGATTTTTGTCGTTCTCCTTAAGAGTCTACATCCAAAAATCCCACTCTCTCATTTCTTGAGCTTCCCCCTGTATAATCATCATTCTTTTTCACTTTGAATTATAGTTTTCTGCTTGTGCTATGCATGAGAGCCTTAACTGTGTTGTTCTAAAATACCCCCTCAAATTGGGTAATCCTAGTCTGCCTTTTTCTATTGGAAGAATCAGCTTATCCCACTTGACCCTTGCTGTCTTCCCTTCTCAGATAAAATCTTTCAACTCTTTTTTTAATTGCTATCCACGGCTTTTCCTCTGGTTGATAAAAATATGCCCGACCTGTATATAAGACTAAAGGGACTAAAAACATTTTAATGGCTTGTATCTTAGTATCAACATCCATATAACAAAGCTTCCAGTTTCTCAATTTTTGTATTATCTTCTGTTTAGTCTCTTCCCACATATCCTTAGCTGCCATAACAGAGTCATTTCTAATCCATACTCCTAAATACTTAATTTTATCATGTCCCCATAAATATGGATATTGTCGGACCAATTCGTTTGTCAGCACATAATATACCACTATAGCCTTTGTTTTAACTTGATTCATTTTGTATCCCGAGAAGATATTAAACTGTCTTAAAATGTTCCACAACACTGTAATGCCCCCTTCTGCTTTTGTCATGTATAAATATCATCACCTGTAAAATACAGCCAGCTTTTCCTGACTACCATATCAATTCACAAATGACCTCCATACCTCCACACACCATGCATCTATCATTCAGTACGCAGATACTACCTTAATCTGTGCTGCACAATATATTCCCACCCTACTGCAAACAACTCAACTAGCATTATCTGATGCATAAAATTAACCACAGTCCAACTTATTCTCAATCCTAAAAAAACACAACTAATGACTGTAACCAGTGCTAACAAAACCCCCAATAACAGTCAGTTCACCATCTACTCTACAAACTCTACTCCAATCACTCCAGAGTCACAGGCTAAGCTACTAGGAATTACCATAGACTGCCACCTAAAATTAGATACTCATCTCAACTTAACTATAAAAAAAATTACATGCCAAACTGGGATCACGCTACCGTATTAAACCATTCCTCACTAACAATACAAGATCAGACATTGCCCGTTCCCAACTTCTATCCACGCTACTTTACTCAGCCACTATCCTAACAAATCTCAATAAAGCTGACCTAAGCAAAATGGAAGCATGCTACAACAGGATTGCCCGCTTTGTTGCAAAATGCCCATATAGGACCCATCACTGTACTGCTCTCTATCTACTACCACCCCAATAAGTGTCATGTCCTCAAAAACCTAATGCAACAGCATGCAGCCACAAGACCTCTTTGATCATCAAACAACTATTACTAGAAGTCACCAACAGCAATAATAGCTTTGGAGACTCACTATATAGTACTACAGTGACTAGAAAATGGAACACCCTTCCAGTTACAATACAAATCACATCCTCTAAAGCCTCCTTTAAAAACCTCATCAGGCAATATCTGAAGCAAAGCTGGCTATGCCATGACTGCTCTCCAGGCTAGAACAATCAAATAACAAACATATACTATGCCCATCTTACTTGCAAAACCCCCACCCTCACGCGCATATACTGACCCCACCAAGTTAAATAAATGCTACTTTTAAAAACATAGACATTAACAAGTACTACCACTGGTCAAATTACAGTTACCATGAAACTGTATCATTAGTTATACTACTAACAAAGGTTCTACATACAGTGGGCTGTCTTTCAAACTACTGCTAAAATATTCCAGAGTACTGTGTATGCATTGTATTTACAGACCAAAACTGGATACCATGAAACTTATTAATTATAATTATTAATTAATGTTTTATTTTTTTTTTCTGAGCTTGTGCTGTCTTTATACCACTGTAAAACAAATGTATAATTTATAAGTACTTAGGACGTTGTTTAAGCATAAAAATGTATCTGTAATTGTATTCAATGTGGAGCTTTTCGTTAACAAGTATAAAATAAAAAAATAAAAAATAAAATAAATTATATCCCTTAATTTCAGAGTCCCTTATTTTCTTTTCTACTGAAGCAGAAGTTATCTAAAGGACCACACCCACTTTAATTTTTGCCTTCGATCCCTCATATATTCTTCAATCAACCTTATAATTGTATCAGGGAAAGGAAAGCAAATGCTTCCATTGCTCTTCTCATGAAGTCCCAGTCTACTCTGTCAAATGCTTTATCTGCATTGAGACCCACCAATAAATGTGGTATTTTCTTAACATTCTGCTTCCCTCTGGATCATCAGTGTTCTGTTAATATTGTCAAATATTTGCCTTCCCTCCACAAAACCACACTGATCCATTTCAATCAATTTTGGCATGACTTTCACTATGCTTTTAGCCATTATAGACAAACACTTTATAATCATGGTTAGTATGAGGCTGGATTTCATGGATCTTTACCCCCTTTAGGTATTACACCTACCACTGCTTTCTTCCTGGATGTTGGTACTTCTCCTCCTCTTAAAATACTGTTAAACAAAACCTTCCAGATCTTTATCAGTTTTTCCCTCCTAGCTTCTAAGAACCAACATCTTGAGAGGTGGTATCAGTTTCCAAATTCTAAACTTTTTCCTAAATGCATTTCTCACCACAAACTGAAAAAGTCAAAACAGACACTTCTCCCTTAATTTCCCTTAAACAAGTGGCTAACTGAGCAGCAGAAAAGTCAACCAATAATTTCTATCCGGAGAATGGATAATTCATGTCCATGTATGAAGGCATCCAATAGGCCAGGAGGTGAGAATGCGAAGTAGTGGAACTCAGGCCAGACTGTCAGTCCCAAAAAGGTATCACTACTGCAACAGTGGGCAAGACAATGAACATTTTTTATTTATTTCCATGTGTTTTAGGCTCCTAAACCATTCTTCAAAATGGATTTGAATAAAAAAAAAAAATACATTCTCAACTGATCACCTTCCATATTCTCTTACTGTAGTCTGCACTATGAAATGGTAAAATCAGATTGGTTTCCACAATTTCATCTACTTGTAGTTCATGCTGATGAAAAACATCCCATAGCACTCATTAAAACTGAAACATTTTCCCCAGTGTCCTGGCTAAATTCCCCTATTTGGTAAAAATCTGGCCAGCAAATGAAAAAAGAAGTTATGTACTCACCGTAACATTCCATGTGTGTTGTCCATCTTGCCTTCATTCTTAGCAGGTTGGGTTCGGATCCGACTCGGCCTTATACAAAAGCTTGATGTCTTCTACTAGTATGCGCCTAAAAACCCTATCCCATCATGCACTAACAGAGTCCCCAGATCTTGTTTGCAGACAAAACTAGGATTCTAAATAAAGGTCACTGAATGCCTTGCAGAGCAATCAAGAAGGTCAGTGAACATTAATAGCCACTTGCATCGGCTTGGTCTTCCAGGAGCAAAGGGCTGGGGGAAGTAGAGTGGGATATAAGAATGAAAGCGAGATGGACAACACACACGGAACGTTACGCTGAGTACATAACTTCTTTATGTGATGTTGTCCTATCTCGCCTTCATTCTTAGCAGGTTGGGCAACGCCCCTAGCATCATCTTTCTTGGCTGGCTCAAGGGAGAATATTCTTCAGAACAGTAGACCCAAAAGAGGCCCTGTTCCTGGAGGCCAAATCTACTCTGTAATGAGTAATAAAAGTATGCGACCTTGCCCATGTTGCTACAGCACAAATGGTATCAATAGGAAGCCTTGCCCGAAAGGCAGAAGAGCAATGGCTTTGTAAAATGACCTTTTACTTTATGTGAAAGTTCTTTGTTCTGAGATTGGTAAGTAAAGGTAATACAATCAGACAGCCATTTCGAAAGTGTGACTTCAAACACAGGAGCACCTTTCTTTGAGTCTGAAAAGGATAAAAATAATTGGTCAGATTTTCTGAAGTCCTTTGTCCTATGTTGTACATCCATTTGGTGCAACATATATTCTGCCTTATTCTCATAGTTGGAGAAAAAAACTGGTAGTTCTATGGATTGGTTCAAATAAGATTCTGAACATACTTTGGGTAGAAAGGATGGGTTTGTTTGTAGGGATACTCTGTCTCTGTGGAAACACATGCTAGCAGAAGTAATAGCTATCAAAAGAATTGTTTTCCAAGTCGAAGAATCAAATGGGATATGACAAAATTCAAGTCCCATGGTACTGGAGGGGCTTTAATAAGTTGTCTTAAAACAAGAGTACCTTTAAAAAAGGCTTTGCAAAGTCTGTTGGACATTACATTGGGGCCTAGTTCACCTAAATGGAAGTTAGATATTGCTGCTAACTGAACTCTAATAGTAGCTGCAGCTGCACCTTCATTAAATAGCTTTGCTAAGAACTCAAGAATGGAAGCTACTGGGCAGAAAAGGGATCAATATGATTACTCAAAGCCCATAAAGAAAATATTTTCCATTTGCTTCTATATAACTTTCTCGTCGAAGCCTTATGAAACAAAATCAGGATATGCTTTACTGACGGAGGAAGGTTAGGGAGCCTGACTATGGCTTGAATCAGAGCAGCCAAGCTGTCAATTTGAGGGTTGGAAGGGAGGGGTGGAGTGACCCTGATGCGTGAGTCAGGAGGTCCGGGACTGGGTCCAGAATCCAAGGCTCCTCCTAGAGATGAGGTCACGGGAAGGGGAACCAGATTTGACAAGGCCAGTATGGGGTGATGAGTATCAAATTCCTTCCCAAGAAACTGGCTTTCTGAAAAACTTTGGCCCTCTGGTCTCCTCTACGCTTTTCCTCCCTTTCCATTGATACCCAATCATGGACAAGTGCATCCCTTGGTGACTCCCCAGGAGGGGGGATCAGGGCAAAGTAGCTGCTGCATTTGGCATTCATGGATGTGGCAAAAAGGTCGCAGCAAGACTGGTCTCATTTGCAGAAAATCTTTTCCGCTACTTCCTGTTTTAGGGACCACTCGTGAGGCATCAAAATCGCTCTGCTGAGTTTGTCTGCAATCATTCTGGATTTCCCCAGGATGTGTGTTGCTACCAGAAAACACTGGGAGGAGATCGCCCATTGCCACACTCTCAGGGCCTCCCGACAAAGGGGGTAAAGACCTGGTTCCTCCTTGTTTACGTACCACACAACTGACATGTTATCTGTCTGTACTGCAATAGTTCCCAGCAGATGCTAAAAGTACTGCTCTCATCTCTAGGACACTGATGTTTAAGTGGGCCTCATAATCCTGCCAAGTGCCTTGGACTGTTCTTCCCAGATAATGCCCCTCCCCATCTAAGAAGTGTCCGTGATCACAGCTAATGGCTGGGGAAGTAAAAAAGGTCGACCTAATGTCACATGAGTAGAGTAAAGCCACCAACAAAGGTCTTTCTTGCAAGATTCTGTTATCTATATTTGGTGGGACATGGGTAGTTCCTGCATGGACCACTGAGTGAAAAGAAGCCACTGTAGAATTCTCATGTGCAGACGCGTTAATGGAATCAGGGTTACAGCTACTGCCATAGTTGCTGAAGGAGAATCAGGCATGAACTTCCTCAGATGTAAAAAATAAATGAATAAATAAAAAATGTAAAGGTTTTTTTTTTTACATTTAAGGAAGTTCATTGAAATGAAAATGCAGTGTGATTTTCAAGCATTTATGTATCTGTTCTTTGGTGCTGTTACAGGTCTTGCCTAGTGGATTAAAGCTGGGTTTCAGCTGCCTTACTTGGTACATTATTGGTACATTTTGGCAACTATTTCTCTGTGTTTGAACTGTTGCCATGGTTCCCAAGACTTTCAGAACTATCCTTGCTTGTACTTTTTTCTTGGAAATAAGACTTAGGACTTGACGTTGTAAAACTTGAACCCTTTCCGAAAGAAATTTGGCCATCATTTTTGTTGTATCTAGATCTGCTCCTATAAAAATGATACACTGAGATGGCAACAAGGTAGATTTTTCATAGTTTATTGTGATCCCTACGTGAGAGCAGAGATGCAAGGTGGTATCTCCTGCTTTTGTTAGTAGATGGTGGTGGTGGCTAGGAGCCAGTCATATCGGCATGGAAACACTCTGAATCCTAGGCATCTCAAGTGAGACGCAACTACTGCCATACACTTGCTGAACACTCTGGGGGCTGTAGTGAGGCCAAAAGGAAGAGCTCAAAACTGGTAGTGACTGGCTCCCAGCCAAAAGCACAGATGACTCCTGGATTGCCTGTCCATTTTTATGCATCCTGGAGGTCAACAGAGCACATCCAATCTTCCTGTCGCAGAAAAGGGAGAACTGACTGCAGGGTTACCATATGGTACTTTGACTTTTTTTACTGATTTTGTTTAATTTGCTGAGATACAGGATGGGTCTCCAGTCCCCTGTTTTCTTTGGAACTAAAAAGAATCTTAACTAAGTTCCAGATCCAATTTGGTCTGCGGGGACTGTTTAGATGACACTCTTGTCTACCAACTTTTATATTTCTAGAGTTGCCTGTTCCCTTTGACTGGGTGGAATGTCCAGGATATTTTTTATGTTCGAGACAGGGAAGGAAAAGAGCACAGAGTAACCTCTGGATACAATGCTTTGCACCCACTTGTCTTTTGTTAGTGTTAGTCAGGCTTCTGGGTAGAAAGATAAGCGACTTCTGACTACCTCCAGAGATGGATAGGCAGGCCTCCCTTCAGGAGCGTTGAAAGGGCTTACTAAGGAATAAGTCCCTGTCGCGCTGATTCTGTGGACTCCCTCTGCCATGTAGTCAGTGTCTTCCATTACTGCTTCTCCCTCTTCCCCTGGGGAAAGATTCACCGCGTGTGTCCTGGAAAGCTCTCTGGGATTTTCGAAACCACATTTTCCTCCTTTCTGACCCTTTGGATAAGGTCTGGCAGGTAGGGAAAAACAGACTTCTACGGCAGCGGGAGGCTTTCCTTCTTGTTCACACCTGGTTAGTGTGTCTAACTTTTGGCCCGAACAAAGAAGAGCCATCGAAAGGGGCTCTCACAAAAGAAGACTTAAAGGCCTTTGCAAAGTCACACAGTCTCATCCAGGAATGTCTCCTTGGGGAAATTCCTGTACCCGCTGCTCTGCTCGCTCCATCCGCTGCATAATAAATGAGTCTCATGGAAGAGTTGACAATTGAATTTAAGGAGGAGAGCTGAGAGAAAACCTTTTCTGATAATCCTTCAGCTACTGAACCTTGGAGAGCATCTCCTAGCTCCTTCAGAAGATCTCTCTGAAGCCTAGTAAAGTGAGTTAGGTAATTCAGCGATCTAACGCAAAAGTTACTGAAGAAAAGGAGCACTTTCCATATCTGTCCATCGTACGAGACTCCTTGTTTCTTGGTAGCTGCCACCACCCACCATAGCATCTACTGGGACTCCTTTGGTTAGAAAATTCTTGTCCTCTGGTGAGGGGATGAACTTATTTGTCCTCTGAGGAACAGGTTCCACTGAATCTGGAGACTCCCATGCCTTTCGAGAAATTAGGTCCATTAGTTCGTCGAAAGGCAGAGACACCCAAGTGGAGGAAGAGTGAGATCCAAAGGCCTTCAGATATACAGACTCCTCCGACTGGTTGATGGACTTCCAGCTGCCTTTCTGTTTTAGTATTTCTAGGATGTCTGCGAAGGAGACATCCTCAGAAAAGGACTGTGGAGACCCTTCAGAATCATCAAGGTCTGTATCCGATGTGATGGACTCCTCTGGGGAGTCCAAATGCTTCCTCTTACATTAACTTCTATAGAGGGACCTTCTCAGAGGGGTATTCTGGGGAGGTTTCGAAAGAGAGGGGGGTCACCCAATGGGGCATCCTCAGGACTAGGATCTCCGTGTCCCTGTGGATACAGTGGTACAGAAACAGATACCAGTGCCTTTGGGGGAAGAATGTCCCGACCCGAGAGTGGACCGGTCTGTGGAGACAGCACTCTCCTCATCACCTCGAAAGTCCCCCCGCCCCGATCCAAGGAAACTCCCGGCTCCAGAGAACTAGAGGGAATCCCCGGAACCAAGGGGTTGGCTCCAAGGCTGAGGTAGGAGCTGTGCTCACCCAAGCTGATGCCCCAAGAGGCAAGTTCGGATCCAACAAATGCCAGATCAGACTCCCCTCCCCGGACCCGACTATAATACGTCGGCTCCAAGACTCCTCAAGTTCAGATGGAACAGAGGACATCAAAGCGATGTTTGGATCCGAAAATCCTGTGGAAGCTCTCTGTTCCAACGGTTCCACTACAATCAGTTCTGGACATTCTGTCTCCGAGGTCCAAGATCAGACTGGAGTAGGAATCGACATGAAAGGGTGGCTTTGGTCGGTTCCAAAGCCCTCTGGGTTGGTTCAGACAACAGTTTGGTGAGCACCAGTGTCCTTAACAGCCTCTCCACCACATGACCCACATCACTGTCGGACAGGCTCTTGGCAGATCGAGTTGAGGGGGCAGGAGATTTGGAGGACTGTAGCAATGGAGACCTTAGAGTGGGAGATACCGGTTCCAATTCAAGGAACTGGCTCCACAAATGAAATTCCACCAGCACTGAAATTGAAGGAGCAGAGAAAGTAGGCTTCTCGTACCAAACAGCCTTCGGCTCTGGAGTTGAAACTTTTTGTAATTTTTTTTTTAAATGGCTCCAACTGAGCACTTGAAGATGAGGACCTTTTCCCCGACTTGTCCCCTTTGAAGGAGGGGATTTGCCCAGCTTTGGAGAACCCTGACATTTTTCAATGGCATCAGAAAAGGTTTTTTTTTACGAGGGCCCTTAGTATCAATTTGTTCTTCCTTTCTAACCCCCTGTGGCTAAAAGAGTGACAGATGGCACAGGACTCTTGCAAATGTTATGCCTGTCAATAATGGACATTTTTTGACTACATTTGACATATTTTTTAAACCCAGAGGGTTTAGCTTTCATAGGATCCTTTGAAGACATAGTACTAGTCAGCAACAATAAAAGAAAGCAGCCTCTAAACTACACTATATATATATATATATATATATATATATATATATATATATATATATATATATATATATACACACACACACATATATATATATATATATATATATATATATATATATATATATAGGTCTACTTGATAACGCTGAAAGCTTGAAACGCCGACGACAAGAAGACTGACACCGGAAGATCGACAATGAAGATGACCGACAGTTGAGAATCCCGACGCTGAGAACACAGACATGTCAAACGAGCGCTAGTGGGTAAGTATGCGGTAGTGATGGACGTCATGGTTAGGGTGCTGTTAAGGTAAGTGTGCGATAGCGACGGTCTGTAGGGTTAGGGGCGGGTTAAGTGAGTTAGGGTTAGGGCGCGGGTCAGGTGAGTGTGGGATAGTGACAAACGTTAGGGGCGGGTTAAGTGAGTTAGGGTGCGGGTTAGGCGAGTGTGTGATAGTGACAGACCTTAGGGCTAGGGTTTGGGTTAAGGTTAGTGCATAGATAGTTGTGTATGTAAGGTTCAGTGTAGGTTTGTAAGGTTTTTGGTGTGCTTGTGTTGTGTGTGTGCTTTTTGGACAGGGGATTTGTTTTGTTTGTTGATTGTCGTGATTGTGGTATGACGGGTATGAGACGTTTCGTGTTTCTGAACTTTCGGTTTTGTGGTGTTGGTGATTTCGTTGTCTGTGTTTTAGCGCGTCGGTGTTGTCAGGTAGACCCATACATATACATACATATATATATATATATATATATATATATATATATATATCATACACTCAAATACTTTTTTTGTAACAAGAAAAACACAGATCACAACAAGAAAAACTTAGAGGGCTTTTCTCTTTGCTGGACCTCTTCTAAGTTAAATGAGCTAAGGCAGCTCTCTAATTTAAACAAACTAGCCTTGAGGAGTTAGAGGAAAAAAGTAGGAAAAAAGGAAAGAAAGCCCTCTAACTAAAATGGGCTCTTAATAACGAATTTTAAAGCTGGGATGGGGGGAAAAAGGCCTTATGGAAAAACGATGGCCAACACCAGTGAAAAACTCAGGAAGAAAAGACAAAGACACACCCAATTCACTCTAGAAATTATTAATGGAATAAACACAATTAGAAAAAGCTAACAACCCTTTCAAAATATGAAGAAAAAAAAAAAGAAAGAGTACTTAGAGCCAGTATGAAGAGCACCTGATCTTGTTTAGTGGCAAACGAGATCTGGGGACTCTCCTAATGCATGATGGGATAGGGTTTTTAGCCACAAGCTAGTGGAAGACCTCGAGCTTTTGTATAAGGTTAAGTCGGATCCAAGGATTGGATCCGAACCCAACCTGCTAAGAATGAAAGCGAGACAGGACATCATCACATCAAATAAATTTCAGACCGGTACCTTATGCTGCATTTTCTATTAATCAGGTATGGGAAAGCCTCTACTCCGTGGCGATCTCTGCTTAACATACAAGGCCATGTCAAACCCAGAGCTGCTGGACATACTACACTTAAAGAAATCCCAATCCCTCAGAGCCACATGCTCCAGGGATCTAAATCTTGTCATCACAATAAACAAAACATGCTGGAGGGATAGGTTCCTGACCCAGAGACTCCCCAGACTCTGGAATAGACTGCCCATACATGTCAAGCAGAGCGCCTCTTTGGCCCTCTTCAAAAGGAACCTTGATAATTGGATGGGAGAAAGGAAATTCACCTCGGGGATCACATCAGTCGCCCTGCTAGACAGAGGTCCAGGGAAGTAAAGTGTGGGAAGAAATAGCCAGGGAATTGTTATGGCTAGGCTTGTATAGGCCCTAGGGCCGATAGCCTAGTACCAACCTATGAACTTATTCTGTTTTGCCTAAGGCGGTTATTTTCAATACAAATGCTCATGTCAAGCTCTAAAAAAGATGTGCCTGTGCTAAAAGCAACAGTTCTGGAAGTTAACCAGTTGCAAACAGGATTGCAACTAGCCTTCAAAACTGTTGCAATCTCTCATCAGACAGCTGTTCAGCATCCATGCTTACTATCAGACTGTGCAGGAATGCTAGTTCTCATTTTCTGAAAGATGGAGTTTCGTTCAGTTATACTTCAGATTAAAGTCTCTGGGTCGTGGGTGGACGGTGCAGTGATGCAGTGGTTTGTGTGGTCACCTCACAGCAAGAGGTTCTCTGATTCGATTATTGGCTGGGGTGCCTTCTGTGTGGAGTCTGCATATCCTCCCTGCTGTTGTGTGGGTTTCCTCCGGTGCTGTTAAATAAATAAATAAAAATAAATGTCCTTAATTAAACAATCTATTTTAACTGCCAATTTCCATATAATAAAATTCAGGTTCGATAGCTGTCTGATAGCAAACCAGAAAACAGCATTTGCCTCTGTTTGCTCAAATTCTGCCAGTTCTAACACCTTTTAAATTTATGTTAGGGCAAAGTGTTATACATGTTCAAACAGCAAACACACACAGAACGACAGAGCCGAAAAATTGATTGATTTTAACAACTGGCTTAACTTCTGGTGTCAATCCAGGGTAGTTACAATACTTGACACCCTGGAAAGACATGACTGACAGACCATACTGCTTTGACAGGGAAGGCTTGGCTAGGCTTATTATTTATTTTATTCGTTTATTGGCCATTTCCTCCCTTCCCCCAGTTTCTGTTTTTAGTAATGCTGATAAACTTCCCTACCAACTTGAAAACCATCTAAGGAATACCTAAATGGTGTGCTGCAGTGCTAGAAAGAAACTCTTCCAACTCCAAACTCACTCCTGCTTCTGGCCTTGTGAGTATCTGTAAATGGGAATGGAGACATGGTTGAAAGTCATGGACAGTATTCGATAGTTGTAGTAACGAATGGTTTTTTGATTACTTCATTCTTACTCAACTACTGCACAGCAAGGAACTAGCAGGTCTCTCTCAGTGTATATTACTGTATATCCAGACTAGTTAAAGTGTGTGACCCAAAACCAAAGGATGGTGTGTGACTCATAATAAACACTCCACCATACATCCTTGGAACCTAGGTCCCCCTCATACCCGACCTCCCTTGGACAACCTATGTACTACCCTCGCTACCAGAGTCAATAACCCATCTCACCTCACGGGTACTGCTCTATAGTCATTCAAAACAATTCAACTTTCGCGGCGGAACACAGCTCATTCCAAAACTTCATTCACTTGTGCAGTTAAACACTAAATCACAACATCCCTGAACACTTGGTCCCCTTGTACTCACACCTTGTACTCACAATGTTCCTAATGCAATGTACTGCCTTTGCTCCTCAGATCAACCCTGGAAGTAAAAATTAAAATAAACCATAAATCTAAAAAACAAAAAATAAAAAAACCACTTCCAAAACAACCAAAGCAAACCTCTCTCTAACCTTTCCTAAACTAAATAAATCTAAATAGCAAATAACCTAGTAAACAACACCACAAACTATGCACCACATTATGATAAAACTTCACAGCATATTAAATAGCTATAGTTTTAAGAATAGACAAACAACAAAAACAAGCCACCCATCATGGACATGATAAATGAGGAAAAGTAACCTGCAAACTCTGGACCCATCACAGTCTGGCTTTGTTGCTAAGCACTACAATGCAAGCAATTAACGAGCAAACCATCATGCAAAACTAAAAGGTGTTGCTCAGTGAAACCAGGATGGCAAGGTGATATGTACTGCACTATCTGCCTTTGTTTTTTGACAACAGCATGCTGAGTTAAGAGAAGCTGGTAAGCTTGTCAGTGTGCAGATATCAACTTTTACTGAGTTCTGATTCATTGGAAGTGCATCTCTGCCTATCACTAGACAGACCATCTATGGAGCTACAACTCTAATGAAAAGCTGGGGGAAGGTAATCAGTAAATGCAGCTCATGATTTTTAAGTCTTTAGCAGTAGATGTCCAACTGTGTTTTCATTAGGATGTGCAGCTGGTATTTTGCAATGCTGACTGGTTACAGTGATTCAGGTGTAATGTGATAGTCAATGTTTGCAGTAAGCTTGTTAGAACAAGTTGAGCAAGACTCCCTGAAGATATGGAAGCATCTTGGTTGTGATCTATTCAGAAAGGATTGTTTTTGTGTGCGTGCGTGTTTGTATCTTTTCTTATACATCTCACATCATTTACTACCAATGTATAAATATATTATATAAAGGTTTTCTAGAAAGCTGACATGCTCTGTGTACAGCACTGCTCTTTTGGAATATGCTGTTGGTTAAGTACTGTGGTTTCTGCTTTGTAAATGGGACTGACTCCCCACCCACGCACACACTTCAAACCAACCTAAAGCCCACACCCTTCAGCTTACTAACATACTGTAGTACAAATATGCAGCAGGGATTTAAGGTGTCAGCACCATTTTGCATACTTTTAGTGTAGACTCGTGTTGTACAATATTCAAACTGGCAATGCATGCTCATTAAACTACATGACTGCCAGATGGTCAACATAAATGGAATTAATAAAAACAGTACATCAAGTAAAAAATACATTACAGCATTAATATACTAACAAAAATAAACATTTTCCATCATATTATCTTGCCCACCCAAAGCAAAGATAGTAGTTGAAGTATCATTACAAACGTCTCATGGGAATTGCTGTACGCCAGTTTTAAATCATTCTGCTTCAGTGCATCTTTTTATATTAATCATTTAATTTACCACCCCTAATGTTACATTAGCTATATTCTTTGAAGAAAACTTAAAAAGCAATTAAATCACAACATTATACAATAAAACAAGTAGATGGCTACTGTGCTACAATCTACATTACAATAACACCTATCAATCTCTACTAGTAACACAAGTTCCTTGAAACCAAATTTTACAACAAGTCGGAAAGTTTGGTAATCTCTTGAAACAGGCCACTTCTGAAACTGTAAATGATTTATCAAAAATGATGTACTATAGTTTCTCAGTTCCCTCTTCATTATCATATCAATAAGAAAAGGTACATTTAAAAAAATATCTTGCATATGAGGTTGTTTGGTTACTTAAAACTGAAACCTAAACTTGTACTCGAAACATAAGAAATAAATATTGACAGTTAGCAAAATCCTGTCTGCCTTTTTTAGGGTTCCCTCTTGTTCTTCAGACTGAGAAAACTAGCCAAAATGTAAAATCCTTTCTACAAATTAAACCCAAACAGAATTCTACAAGGAAGATAAATAATAAGATCCTGTCACTGAGCAACAACAAAACACATTAATGAAATCACGCCAAAGCAATAAGATGGAAAAAATATTCAAAGGAACAGAGCTTAATGATTTTCAGTAACAGACATTTTTAAAGTGCCGCGAATAAATATGCACAACGATTCATATGCCAATGTTTTGTTTCTAACTCCTCCTGCTCAACTGTGGTTATCAAGAGCAGGAAGTTAAAAAAAAGAAGAAACAAGAGACCTTTTGCCATTTAAAAAGCTTAGTCAGTGCTTGTGACCAGTGCTACTAACTACACTCATGAAACACTCTCTCCTAAAGTCCAAAAGAATCCTACTTGTATAAATGGAATCCAAAGGAAAAAACAAGGGACTCGACAGTTTCAAATGAACTTTAATAAAAGCAGAATTTTTTTGTCTTTTCTGCTTTTATTAAAGTTCATTTGAGACGGTCGAGTCCCTTGTTGCTTTTTTTGCTTTGGATTCTACTTGCTACATTCTTCAGTAACACCAAAAGGGTTGCAGCATGTGCTAAATCAATTCTGGGTCCCACAATACAAAATAACAAGGCAAACTATAATTTACAAAAACTAAATTTTCTGCCCCAAATCAATACATGAACAAATGGCTAAGGGATCAAGAATGCAGACATGCACTTGGCTGTTCCACTATTTTTCTATCACTGCCCAAAGTAATGGTCTCTCACAGTGAAAAAGCTCCTGGCCCGAGAAATTGATGTTATCATCATATTGAAAAAGAGGTAGAGGAAAACTTTTTCAACTACAGATGAGTATATTGCTAAAGTAAAGAGTACAAACAGCAGCCCAACAAGCGCTGTACTGTAAAATGCTAATCCAAGCTGAACCTCAAAAAAGGGCAAGATTAAAGATGAGGGACTAGCTGCAGGGAATGTTAATTTTAAGACTGGTTAGCTACTGGGTGCAGCCATTAACGTAGGAGTCACCTGCAACATAAAGCCCTAAGACCAAGTCACTGGACTGAGAGAGAACATGATTATGCTGAGACATCATCCTTTACAATTAATTTAAACTTTATGGACAGATCTTCCAAATAGTTGCTAATACCAGACAGTGAATAAATATTCACCCAAAGAATAAACCAGCATACAGAACAAATGCTTCTTGAAATGGGTAGCTCTTCAAAGTTCTTTGAAAAAAAAAAAGAGCTGTGAAAGTGGCACATATGCATGTGTTTTAAACTTGGCACACAATTTAAAACAATCAGGGGGAGTCTTCATGAGCATATATGTATGTCTGTGTTTATGGGTGTATATATACACACCCCCAACAGGCCAAGTTGCAGGCAGCAGCCCACCAAAGCCATCTGATGGGGGCAGGATTTGAGGGAGACATCTATCCCAGTTTCTGCCCTAGAATCTGAATCTGTGGTCAAAGCTGGTTCATACCTTCAAATGCAAAGCAAGGCCCCACCACATTCCCACTAAAAATCCAAAACCTATAAAGCTGCCCTCAACAGATTTCGACAGCTATATTCAATTAGACAAAACATTTCTAAAGCTCATTTTTGGCTCCGAATTTGTAAAACTGACTACCACCCCAAATCCCAGAGGGAACACCAGAAAGAAAAAGGACTAATGCTTTCAAAAGTAATTGCCATGACATCTGACATGTGTAATGATATTCATCAGAAATGTGACACTGGATACTTAACCCCCCTTCAACCAGAGAAAAAAATTCCCCTACCCCAATCAACAATTTATCATACCAGTAACTAAAACTGTGGCTTGTTTCCAACTATTTTCTCCACTGCTTCATCTGCTAACAAAATGGTTCAGTTCTTCCTAATGATTTCACAAATATATAGTGTGTCCCCCGTGTAAGTCAAGGTAAATCTCTGCTGCCAATTTTCCTTCCTTTGTTTCGCACAGTCTCAGTTCCTTGTTGTAACCCATCATCTCTGCACAAATATGGTTTTGCCTGCTGTCCATGATTAATTTGCACAAATTGCTTAGCTCTTCTATTTCTTTCCTCCGATATCCCCTTTTGTTAAAGCACTGTGCCATCTCTCCACTTGCTACTGCAAAGTCTTCCTCCTTAGCATACAATCTTGAACATCTCAAGAATTGACCTTTTAAAACGTTCTTACACATATAATCTGGACGCATACTACTTCTTGTGAGAACTGTTCTTACAACAATCATTTTTGCACATTCTTGTATTAACTCCATCTTCATCCGTTACTAGTTCTAGATCCAGGATGTCTACTTTCTGATGCGACTATTTTTTGGTGAAACTCAGAAAGTTGGTTGTACTTTCCATATATTCATGAAAGGATTGTAGCTGTAGAACTGTACCTCCCCAAAGAACGAATAAGTCCTCTACAAAATGCTTATAAAATTTCACATATTCAGAAAATGGATTATGAATAATGTGTCTTTATTCCCACTCTGCCATAACTACGTTTGCATAACCACGAGAGGAGAGGTTCTTGGCCCAGAAATTGTAGTTTATTGACCATCTGGACAGTATGTCTGTCTCTTTCAACTTTCTGGTTAAAAGACCACATCTGCACTTGTTTCCCATCTTTCCTGTAACTAACCTACTGGGTAGCACTAGAAAGCCTTAAACTGATACAAGCCTTCTAGCTTAGAAGAGAGAATTAGGAGTGATTAAGTATCAGTTTTTCTGTACTTTCTTGCTGTACTTAACTGTTTTCCGCCTAAACACAGATTTTCCAGCATTTATTGTGATTTAAAAGCTTGTTTTTTTCACATACTGTACTTATTTGACTGCCTGCACTTTTTAAAAGTTGCTTTTTGTTTAAATAATTTAACTGTTGTAGGCTACACACTGAAGTGCAATAGCCTTTTCTGATCGTTTGTAGTCGTTTAAAGCTGTTTTAACTGCATTTTTTTACTGTTTTTTCCTTATCTTTTCAAAAAAAAAAAAAAGTCCTTGTTTCCCACCTTTCTAAGCTAGTATAGTCCAGTTTTCAGGCTAGTGCTGAATTCAGGGTTGTGGTACTAGTTTCTGAGTTGCCTATACCTTACTAGGATAGAAGGAAGTTTCTCTGTTCACCTGTGAGAGAGGGGAGCTTTGAGCAACCTATCTGTCCTTGGAGGAGTGGTTCCAGCCCAGAAGTTAGCAGTTTATTGGCCATTTTGGGATAATTTCTATCTCTTTCACTTACCTACTATAAAAACCATGTTTGCACAGTTTTGCGCACCGGGCAGCACTGGTTAACTACGGTTAAATTATTCCCAGCTCCACTAAGTCTCCTCTTCAGTTTTTCCCTTGAAACTAGTCTCAACTCTCAACCTAAGCCCTCAAAAAGCATCTTACAGCCCAGCAATTCCTCAGATCTAATAGCAAGCACTACTATACCCCGACACTGATTGCTCAGCAGGGCAAGGCTCTTCATTCACCCCTCACCAACCAAGCCTAACACTTGCACCACACCTCCAGCAGCACAGAGACTTACTAAAACAGCACTGGCAAAAATACACAAAATCATACTCTGAGGCTCTAAAATAAAAACCTGCAAAAGCATCAGAGACCTCCAAAGCAGACACCCAAACAACCTGCACCTCCCGTCACAAACCAGACAACATATAAAACACAAAATCAGTGTGCCACACAATCACAGCCCTTAAGGCAAAATAACATACCTAACACACCAGTAATAGGTGACTCTATAGTCAGGCACACTGACGTCCCACTCACTAGGCTGGACAAGCAGAAGGTTACTGTTAGCTGCCTATCGGGAGCCAGAATCCGCCACAACACAAGCACTCAGGTCACTCCAGAACAAGTACAAATATGACTCTATCATTGCTCATGTTGGAGTGAATGACCTGAGACGTACGTCCCTGGACTACATGAAAAGATTCATGGAAGAGCTCTCTGATCTTGTAGCCCAGGCTGGTATGACCCTGAATAGCATCCTGCCCTCACCAAGAATGATACCTCAGTATAAAGAACAAATTATCAATTTCAACAATTGGCTAAGCTTCTGGTGTCATTCAAAGGGGATCCAGTGTCTGTCAGTCTGGGACGACATGCTCGACAAGCCGCGTTGCTTTGTAAGAGACGGCTTGCACCTGTCACCCCTAGGCTTTTGAATACTGACCAAGGCTCTTGCTGCCCCCATAGTGCCTTTTTTAGGCAAGGCTTAAAAGTCAAACCCACCACTGTAAACTGCACAATTAACAAACAACTGAGAATTATGGTACTCAATGCCAGGAGTTTAAATCTCAAAATGCACGTGCTCAAAGCACTCCTCGGAATGGAGAACGTCATCTGTAAGGTAACTGAAACCTGGTTCAAGGCTCCAGAGAGCACCCCAGCACTACCCGGCTACAACTCATACCACACGTTTCGGCCACAGAACACAGACCAAAACACAAAAGGAGGGGGTGTATCCATATTCATCAAGGATACCTACACCTCCAGTTTAGTGGCGCAGCATGATACCTCTGAGAACATCCATGTGCAACTAACATCAGGCAAATCTGCAATGCAAATTGTGGCCTGCTACAGATCACCCTCCATGACCAAGGACCACCACTCCACCTTTTTGGAGACACTGGAAAACATGAAGGTCCTACCGAACACCCGGATACTGGGCAATTTCAATTACCCTACCATTCACTGGGAAAACTACTCTAGTACAAACTCTCAGGCTCAGCGCTTCCTGGAATTCATCAACTCAAACGCCCTGGATCAGCTGGTAAACTCCCCTACCAGAGGTGAAAACATATTGGACCTGGTCATCACCAACATGGGCGACAGGTGTTCCACACCACAGGTCAACCCGTCACTGGTTAGATCAGACCATAAACTAATCACTCTGGATGACCACACCCCACCACAACTCCCAACTAAGGAAACCACAGTAAAAACACTTTTCTAAAGCAAACTTCACCTTACTTAAGACAGATGTGATAAGTTTCACAGCCCCCACGCTAAAGGATAACACTGCCCAAGATGCAGAAACCTTTACAAATGCACTCTATGAGCACCTACAAGGATGCATGCGTCGTGCCATCCCTAGCAAAACCAAGACTCACTTCCTCTAAGAGAAGGAAACCAGTTTGGTGGACCCTTGCCATAAAGAGGCTATACAATAGAAGGAGGAAACTAGTTCAGAAAAAAAAAGAAAATCCCAAGAAGGAAAGACATCCCTGATCAGTATCAGTAAGAAACTAAGGTCCCTCATGAAATCATCCAAGGCCAACTTCGAAAGAAAAATAGCAAAGGATTCAAAAGGTAACCACAAAGCTTTCTTTAGCTATGTTAAGAATCTAAGCAGCAATTCGCAGATATGTACTGAACTAGTGCAAAATAACACAAAATATACTGAACCTACTGATATTGCCAACATCTTGGCAGATAGATTCAGTGCAAACGTCACCCCCCTCTCACCTCCAAAAGGGCCCACAACAATACAGGAAAAGTGTAGTGTCTCAAAAATCATAGACGCACAGGTGAAAACAGCCCTTTCAAAGGCCAAAAACACAGCGTCAATGGGACCAGATGATGTCCCAGGCTGTGTCTTGCACGAACTACATAACTAATTAACCCCCCAGCTAAACATACGGTTCAACCTCAGCCTCTCCACAGGCTACATGCCTATAGAATGGCGCACAGCAACGGTTATTCCTCTCCACAAAGGAGGGGCCACGACTGACCCTGGTAACTATCGCCCCATAAGCCTGTCTAGTCTGGTCTGCAAGGCTATGGAGCGCATCATCATAGAACTCATTAACAAAGACATTGAGAACCTCCAAACATTTGACCCGACCCAGTTCGGCTTTGTTAAGGGCAGATCATGCCTACTAAACCTGGTTGACTTCTTCGAGACAGTCACCAAGGCCATAGACGAGGGAAAGGTGATTCACACAGCCTACCTTGACCTTGCCAAGGCTTTCGACACCATTCCCCACTCAGATATTACAGAAAAAGTCACCAGCCTGAACACAAACCCCTACATCACGAGATGGGCTGCCAACTGGCTTACAGACAGAACTCGCACAGTAAGAATAGCGGGCTCCAGGTCTGACTTTAAACCAGTCACAAGTGGTCTCCCGTAAGGCTCGGTCCTGGGACTCCTACTGTTTGGCATATACTTCTCAGATGTACAGGCAAACACAGGAGGACTATGGCTAACCAAGTTCGCCGATGACTGCAAACCGGGAGCCATAAATGACTCTCCGGCTGACACGGACATCCTCCAAAAAGGCAGGAAACAAGTGTAGTATCAAACGCTTAGGACCATCCAAAAATACTGCAATACTGTTGAATACCAATCAAGACACACTGGTAGCACTTGTAGAGGACAAATCTTTTATTTGGAGACAAAAAATGAGCGCTTTCACGTGGACACCCACGCTTCATCAGATGTTTTAATGAAGATGCCTTCTCAGTTTAAATACTTATTCAGAAGGCGGGAAAAATGCTCATTAAACAATTAATTGCTTTAATCAGTTAATACACATAAATCAAGGCAGACTCATATCACTGTTAAAAGGGGTACGTCCAAATTAAAACGAAGCTAAAAATGACAACCATATTCCATGTTTCTTACGTTCTGTTGAAGCAGCAACACTAAAAATGTATATACTAAAGTGCCTGTTAATATACTGCTTTAGAACATATAATTTTAAAACATATAGTTTTAACCTCTTAGAGCAAAACTATCATTTCTTTCACCTATACTATGAATATAGGTGGCACCTTAATAAAAATTTTAGAATAATAATAACAATGGCTAAAATCATATTCATGAGTATAACATATTAAACATAGTTCATAAGAGCACAGAAAACAATAAACTTCAAACGCCAAAAAGTGAATCTAATTATATAAATGTATCATAAAAATATATAGTATAATATAATACGTATGTCCTTCGGGCGCTTCTCATGAAGGATGAAGATACATATAAATCTCATAGAATCATGCTTATGGAAGTAAACAAAGCAGAACAAAGTGGATCACTATATATGGCATATCTATGATGCTATGAAAAAAGCGTCAAGAATACTTATACGTCATCATATTGATTCATCCTGATGTATATGGACGAATTATCAAAAAATTATCAAAAAATTGTCAAAAAATTATTATTTAATGAATTAACATCAGTACTATATCACTGGTGCATTCAAAAACATTGAAATTAAAATGAAAACAAGAATAACAATAAAATAAAAATAAAAATAAAAATAAAAATAAAACACATAGATCACATAAATATTGATCATGTATTGTATGTACAAATAAATAAAGTTGATAACTGGTGGCTAAATATACTCTAAAAGATATGTACTATAAAAAATATATAATAAACATGTAGATACATATGTCAGTCAAATGACTATATGTAAGGGACAACCTCTATCTATGTCTTTAGTCTGTATGTATGTCCTATCTCTGAAGCTAACTTACTTCTTCAAAGGACATGTGTATATCTATATGTATAAAATTAATACGAAAACCAATAGATAGAGCTAACCCTTAATATGTGTCTGGTAAATAATGGTACCAAGGAATATACCAAAAAGATACTACAAACATCCTACTTATCTATCAGATACTAAAACTGGTTTGATTGACACTTGGTTGTTAATACCTGGCTCTAAATGTGCAGCCAGCCTTAGGATCCAATTGAGTTCCGTGAGTGCGAGTTGATTCTCCTTGTCTCCACCTCTAGCATCCTGTTTAACTATCTGTAAAACTCTGAAACAGAATGTGTGCGTTGGAAACTCTATAGCGTGTCTAGCTAAAGCATTCGTGTCATTGGACTTCCGTATGTCGTATAGGTGGTTATAGATTCGTTCATGGAGTTTCCTCTTTGTGAGCCCTACATAGAATGCCTTGCATTTGTTGCAATTTGCAAGGTATATCACATTAGAAGTATTGCAGTTTGCCCAAAAACATGGTTTAAAAACATATTCACTGGTGGGATGATGGAAATGCTGTGTTTTTGTAATATAGCTACACCTTTTACAATCATAGCAGGGATAAGTGCCAAACTTTCTAATAGTAATGGGATTTTGTATTTGATTGGCATATTGTCCACTGAGGTATGAATCATGACACAATAGTCTCTTAAGATTTTTGCTATTTCTATATATAAACCTCGGATGTCTGCCTATGATGCTTTTGGTTTGGGGGTCCGTAGCTAAAATATGCCAGTTATTACTGACAACTTGTTGTATCTTATTGATGTCACTGGTATAACTAATGATATAATTAACTTGATTGTTCCTAACCTCATTCTTCTTGTAAGTCGCAAAATTGTCTTTTCTGTGTCTCAAGGTGGGATGTAGTTTCTCCACTTGATCTGTGTGATCCAGGACTTCAGATCTAATAGTCCTAACCATGGAAGGGCTGTATCCTCGATTTATAAACAGTTCCTCCATGTATTGTGCTTCCTTATCTAAATCTTCAGGTCTATTACACAATCTATGAATCCTAGTAAATTGGCTTTTAACAATAGCTTGAAAAGTATGTCGAGGATGCATACTGTTGAAGCTAAGCATGGAATTCTTCCAAGTGGGTTTTCTATATAGCGTTGTGTCTATTTTACCTTCTTGATTTAATCTTAGTGTGACATCTAGGAAATCAATTTCTTTATCAGAGACTTCTTGCGTGAACCTTAGAAATGTGGTAGTGGTATTTAAGAACTGCATGAAGGACTCAAAAGAAGTCTGTGTACCTTCCCAAATGACAATGACATCATCAACAAAACGCCTGTAGAATTTAATGTATCTGAAATCCTCATGTGTAAACAGGTAGAGTTTCTCCCACCATAAAACTACCAAATTGGCGTAGGTGTTAGGGGTGCCCATGGCTACCCCCCACTTTTGTAGATATGTTGACTCACCAAACATAAATACATTATTATATAACACCAATTCCAGTAGCTGGTCTATCAGTATAATTCTGTCTTTTGAAAAGTTTGTATCCTGAGATAAAAGTTCATATATATATTGCATTCCTATATCATTAGGTATAGATGTAAAAAGATCTCTAACATCCAAGGTAATTAAAAGATGTTTTTGTGCACAATCTAAGGTTAATTCTTTTATGTCTTCCAGAAGGTCATAAGTGTCCTTAAGTATGGTAGATGATTGTTCCACTACAGGTCTCAGAATCTTTTCTATCATTTGGGAGACATGTGCAGTTATCCATTTGTCTCCCGAAACTATAGGTCTCAAAGGGACCGGATATCTACCTTTATGTACCTTGGGTATGCCTTTTATTATAGGAATGATGGGGTATTCTATATGCAGAAACTCATAGGCTTCCTGGCTAATCTGTCGACACATGAGGAGATCATACAGAACGTCCTTAACTATCTTGATGATGTTCACTACTTCTTTAGGAGTGATGGAACTATATGTGTCAATTTGAGATAACATTCGAGTCATGCTGTCATTGTATTCCTGACTGTCTAATACCACTACGCCCCCTCCCTTATCTGCTGGTTTTATTACAATCTGTGTGTTTTGTTTGAGCTCTTTAAGGGAGCAGTATTCCTGTGGTGTAAAGTTATGATATCTCCCTTTCTTATTTGCCTTGCTGAAAACCGTA
Organism: Protopterus annectens; assembly: GCF_019279795.1. Lineage (NCBI taxonomy): Eukaryota > Metazoa > Chordata > Ceratodontiformes > Protopteridae > Protopterus > Protopterus annectens. Next base: position 10,813,014 of record NC_056731.1, read on the forward strand.
TAATACTGATTTTCACATGCCTTGAGAAAGCATTCTATATGCAATGGTATAACAGGAATAAATGTGCTTGGTGTTTTAAATAGTACTTTCTCTGGTTCATATGTCACATCATTTTTAAATAACAGTTTCAGCGAAAGCTTTCTACAAAACAATCTTAGGTCAAGCAACGTACCAGTTAGAGTTGCGTATAAAACTCAACCCTCTGTTTAATATTTGTACTGTAGTCCGATCCAGAGTAACACTAGACAGATTGAATAACAACCCAGAAGTCAGTATTTTTTCCTCCTGTTCATTCCTGGTGATTCCGCTGAGTTCTTCCTCTTCCGAGAACCCCTGCTGTATGATCGTCCCCTCTGCGAGTGGGGGATGGGTCGTTTCTGATAGGGTAAAAAATTCACCAGGGACGGTAGAGCAGTAGATGTATTCTTTGGTTTAGCTCCCGTCGATGCTGAGGTAGTGTGCAGCACAAGGGCCTCCTGGTTGGGAGGAGGTGTGTCAGTTTGTCCGGTTTCAATCGTGATATGTTCTACAGGTGATATCACTTCCGCTTCCCTGGTTGCCATGGAGGCAGGCGTTGATGGTAACGCTGATGCTACAATGTGTTTATAGGTGGATTTCTTTGGTGGTTGGACAGTGGCAACTTCTGGCTGTGATGTCGAATCTTCCTGGTTGGAAGCCTGATGTCTCGGCCAAAGGAAAACTTGGCCCTTTTGAAAGTCCTGGTAATCACGCAATAGCTTTTTTTGCTTAGTGATTCTTAATCTATCACTAAAGCTGTTAATTTGAGACAAAGTATAATTAACTTTGCTTAAACAATAGTCTGAGGTGAAACGTTCAGTTAATTGTCGATATAGTTTGTCAGTCTCGCTCCTTAGCTGGGTTTCTAAGGGCGAAAAATAATCCAGCATTAGCTGTGCGTATTTAAATCCCAGTTCTATATTTAAGTCCTGCCAGCGTTTAAGTAATTCAGGGTGCGAGTCCCCATAGGTGGGCATACAGAACACCCGCATGCCCCTGGGGACCACCCTGAAATGAATGCATGCTTCCAAATGTAGCCTTTGCCAGGCATATCTCTGTAACTGATAGAGATTATCTTCAACTGTTCTTAAAGAAGAATGAAATTCCATAAGGTTCTCACCGTTTGTTGTGGAAACGCCAGGTCTGGCTTCTCCTAGAAAATCCAGAGACAATAAAGGGTTGTCTTGTAAATGTGTTAATCCATTCCATAAAGATGAGGCATCCCTCGGCTCCGGATCCTGGTGAATAATGGGCTCCATAGCGTGCTGGATAGCAAACACCAAAAAACCAAGAAATCCTCCAAAAAGGCCTTACTGAGATGGACACCTGGTGTTAAAGTGATTGCCTCAAGCTAAATGCCAAAAAATGCATAGTCATCCCATTTGGGAAAAACAAAACATCCACGAATTACCAGATAGGTGGCCGCCCCCTTAATACAGAAGAGGTAATAAGAGATCTGGGGACCCAGGTAGATAGTAATCTCTCCTTTGACAATCATATTGCCAAAGTAATTAGGAAATCCTTCTATGTGGCCCATCTAATTACTAAAGGGTTCACATCTAGAAATAAAGATGTTATAGTGCCCCTCTACTAGTCACTCATTAGACCCATCATAGAGTACAATGCCTCATTTGGGATGTACTTCACAAGACACTTCCAATCGCTGGAAAGACCACAAAAGTACCTCACCAAGAGGATTACTGGCCTCAAACATATGTCCTATGCAGCCCGACTGAAAAAACTCAGGTTGTACTCAGTGGCATATCGCTTACTCAGAGGTGATCTCTGCCTGACTTACAAAGCCATGTCCAACTCAGAATTGATGGATATGCTCCACCTAAAGAAATCCAAGTCACTGTGAGTCACACGCTCTAGCGAGCTAAACCTCGCCACAACAATAAATAGAACATGCTGGAGGGATAGATTCCTGTCACAGAGACTCCCCATGCTTTGGAACAAAATTCCAAACTCCATCAGGAAGAGCCCCTCACTAACACTCTTCAAGAGAAGCCTTGACGAGTGGATGGGTAACAGAAAATACACCCCTGGGATCACTTCATTGGCTCTGCTTGACAGAGCAGCAGTTAATTACTCAATGGGGCGGCGAAAGCCAACACATTCTGGCTAGGCTTATAAATGCCCTCGGGCAGATAGCTTAGTACCTACCTATGTAACTACTGGGACATGGGGTGCCCATGGCCACCCCCCACTATTGCCAATAGATGTCTCCTTCAAACATGAAGACATTATGCTCAAGAACTACTTTCAATAGTGTGCAGTAAGTTCAGCTCTGTTCTCTGTGTAGTCTGTTTCCTTGGTCAAGAATATTTTAACCGAAATTATGCCTAAATCATTAGGAATAACAGTAAACAGACTTTGCACATCCATCATAACCATGACATATTTACTATTAATCCTTTCTTGTCTCAAATATTGGCTCAAAGTGGTTAGAAAATGCTCAATATCTTAGATAACAGCTGATGCTTTTTGTAGAAGCCTCTTTAGTTGTTGTTCAACATAAATGGAGGCTGGTTCTGTGGCCCATCCTGCTCCGGCCACTATCGGTCGCATCAGAGGATCTGTTGGATGTTTATGAAGGAAGTCCATTGAAAACTGGTATAACCAGATGTTCCACATTCAAAAATTCAAGTAATTGCTATGCAGACTCATAAGTATGCTTTTAATAGAGATTTTTATCTTGGTCAATTCACTTCTAGTAATGTACTTATATGTTTTATCACCCCTTAATAGAGCTTGCATCTTATTCGGATAGAATGTTTTATCCAATAGGACTATGGCCCCTCCTCCCTCGATCCAGTAGCTGGTATATATTCCAAACCCTGATTTAAGAAAGATACATGTTAATACAGATACGGCATGTGTAGAAACAACAGAAACATTGAATAACTTGCAATTAAACACTAACACCAGCAACAATGAATAATGTGAATGAACCCAACACAAGTAAAACAAACAATTTAGGTGAAAGGCCAAAAACAAATTTTCCAATGCCAACTGCTTTTCCAGCTCTTCCTTTACAAGTAAGAGAATGGAACAAGCGGGGGTCTCGTTCACAGAGCAGAGGCAGGAAAAGGTGGAAATTGTGAATAGAGATGTACATGGCAAAACAAATGCAGAGAATAT
>NC_056731.1:10821175-10856175 GCF_019279795.1 Protopterus annectens
ATTTCATTTGTGAAATCTATAAATATAAGAAAATGAAACATAACTGGATCCCTGACCAGCAATTTATGCACCACCCCAAACTGTTCCAAGAAAAGAAACAGCCAGAACAGCTGAGGCTCAAGAGACAACCCCTGCTGTACAAACCAGTCAATCAATGAATTAATAAACAAACCTTCACAATGACCCAATTCAATAATGTACAGCTGTGTGAAGTAGTCATTATGATAGACTTATGAACAACAGCATCACTACTGCAGAAATCAAATATATAAACTGGAATAAACTCACTGGTGGACATCAAACTTTTAACCAAATATTTTCAGCAGTGAAACTCGCTCTCTAGTCTTACAGTACAAAGTATTTTACATATCATACAAACCAGACGTCCAGACATTCAGTTTACCAGTTCTTTCATTAGTCGGGATTACTGTTTCCCATTCATTTCATCAGGAAATGGCAACTTAAGTCTTAGGTTTCTATCTTTTCTATGTGGTACTACTGCACTAAGGGTGAGGTCAGTAGCTTTTATTCATACAGCTCAAATGAGCTCAGTTGTGAGGTTTCACTTAGTTTAAGGTTATTTTCAGGTAATGTAATTTTTCATTTTCAATCTGTCTGGCTGTCGTTTATGTTTTACGATTTCATTTTATAAAGTTAAGACTTAATTTCTATGGACCTGTTTTAGGCAAATGTAGCTGTATCGGGGGTATTTTATGTGTGTGCTTTCAGTATGTGAAGCTTAATTTACTTTATTTTACTCTGAATGGGACAGAGTTACAATTATTATTAATAAAGTGCTTGGTGATGCATCGAGGGTGGTGACAGGCAAAAAAAAAAAATCTGTACAACTCTAATACACATTTTTATCAACAACCATGAAACTGAATGTGATTGTCAAAGATCTATATTTATACAGGAAAACAAAGTTTTATTTTAATTTTCTTAAAACTGAACTTGAAAAAAAAAGAAGTTATGTGCTCACCATAATGTTTCATGTGTGTTGTCCAGCTCGCTTTCATTCTTAGTAGGTTGGGTTTGGATCCGATCCTCGGATCCAACTCGGCCTTATACACAAGCTCGCGGTCTTCCAGTAGCTCTTGGCTAAAACCCTATCCCATTATGCACTAGGACAGCTCCACAGATCTTGTTTGCAGATATAAATAGAATACTAAATAAGAGTCACTTAATACCTTATAGCGCAATCAAGAAGGTCAGAGATCACTAATAGCCGATTGTATCAACTCGGTCTTCCAGGACCAAAGGGCTGGGGGAAGAAGGGTGGGATATAAGAATGAAAGCGAGATGGACAACACACATGGAACATTATGGTGAGTACATAGCTTCTTTATGTGATGTTGTCCTATCTCTCCTTCATTCTTAGTAGGTTGGGACAGCGTTCCTAGCACCATCTTTCTTGGGTGGCTCAAGGGAGGATATTCTTCAGAGGTTCGTAGCAGCCAAGCTGTCAACTTGAGAGTCTGAAGGGAGGGAAGGAGCGTTCCTGATGCATGAGTCAGAAGTTCCAGAACTGGGTCCAGAATCCAAGGCTCCTCCCAGAGATGAGGCTACAAGAAGGGGAGCCAGATTTGATGAGGCCAGTATGGGGCAATGAGTATTAATTCCCTTCCCCAAGTAAATGGCTTTCTGAAGAACTTTGGGTATCAATGAAAAGCAAGGAAAAGCATAGAGGAGACCCGAGGGCCAATCCTGTACAAGTGCATCCCTTGGTCACTCCCCCAGAGGGGGGATCAGGGCAAAGTAGCTGCTGCATTTGGCATTCATCGATGTGGCAAAAAGGATGCAGCAAGGCTGGCCCCATCTGAGGAAAATCTTTTCCACCATCTCCTGCTTTATGGACCACTCGTGAAGCATTAGGATCGTTCTACTGAGTCTGTCTGCAATCACCTTGGATTTCCCCAGGATGTGCATTGCTATCAGAAAGCATTGGGAGGAGGTTGCCCAGTGCCATACTCTCAGGACACCCGACAAAGAGGGTGAAGATCTGGTTCCTCCTTGTTGGTTTATGTACCATACAACTGACATGTTGTCTGTCTGTATTGCAACAGTTCCCAGCGGAAGAGAGTCCTGGAATGCTTGCAATGCTAAAAGCACCATTCTCATCTCTAGGACATTGATGTGCAAATGGGCCTTGTGATCCTGACAAGTGCCTTGGACTGTCTTTCCCAGATAATGCCCCCACACCCAATCTGAGAAATGTCCGTGGTCACTGTGGCTAGTGGTTGGGGAAGTACAAAGGGTCAACCTTGTGTCACATGGGTGGAGTAAAGCCACCAACGATGGTCTTTTTTGCAAAATTCTGTTATCAATATTTTGTGGGACATGGGCAACTCTTGCATCGACCACCGAGTGGACAGTAGCCACTGGGGAATTCTCATGTGCAGATGTGCTAATGAGATCAAGGTTATTGCTGCTGCCATGGTCCCCAGGACTTTCAGAACTGTCCGTGCTTCCACTTTTTTCTTGGAAAGAAGACTTAAGACCGGATGTTGTACAACTTGTACTCTTTTTGGAGGAAATTTGGCCACCATCTTTGCTGTATCTAATTCTGCTCCTATAAAAATGATACACTGAGACAGTAGCAAGGCAAATTTTTTGTACTTTATTGTGATTCCTAGGTGACAGCAGAGCTGCATGGAGGCATCTCTCGCTTTTGTTAGTAGACGCTCGGTGGTGGTGGTTAGGAGCCATTCTTCTAAGTATGGAAACACTCAGAATCCTCAAGTGAGCCACGACTACTGCCACACACTTGGTGAACACTCTTGGGGCTGTAGTGAGGCCAAAGGGTAGAGCTCGAAACTGGTAGTGGCTGGCTCCCAGCCAAAAGTGCAGGTGTCTCCTGGAGCATCTGTCTATTTTTATGTGCTAGTACACATCCTGGAGGTCTATCAAGCACATCCAATCATCTTGTCTCAAAAAAGGAGAATTTAAATTGACTGCAGTGTTACCATCTGGAACTTGAACTTTCTTACAGATTTGTTTAGTTTGCTGAGATCCGGAATTGGTCTCCAGTCCCCCGTTTACTTTGGAAGTAAAAAGAATCTTGAGTAAGTTCTGGATCCTATTTGGTGTGTGGGGACTGTTTGGATGAATCTTTTGTCTAGCAACATTTGAATTTCTAGAGTTGCCTTTTCCCTTTGACTGGGTGGAACATCCGGGAATTTTTTTATGTTTGGGACGGGGAAGGAAAAGTGTATGGAGTAACCTCTGAATATGATGCTTTGCACCCACTTGTCTTTTGTTATTGTTAGCCAGGCTTTTGGGTACATAGATAAGCATCCCCCGAATGCCTCCAGAGATGGACATGTGGGTCTCCCTTCAAAAGCACTGAAAGGGCTTACCAAAGAAGGATTCCCGGTCTTCTTGATTCAGCGGACACCCCTCTGCCGTGTGGTCAGGTCTTCCATTACTTCCCCCTCTGCCCCTGGGGAAAAATCACCACATGTGTCCTGGAAAGCTCTCTAGGATTTTCAAAACCACATTTTCCCACTACACTACCTTTCTGACCTTTGGGGCAAGGTCTAGTAGGTAGGGAAAATGGACTCCCATGGCAGAAAGAGTCTTTCCTTCTTGTTCATGCCTGGTTAGTGCGTCTTTGACTTGAGCCCCGAACAGGGACGAGCCATCAAACGAGGAATTCACAAAAGAAGATTTAAAGGGCTCTGAAAGTCACACAAGTGCATCCAGAAATGTCTCCTTAGGGAAATCCCTGAACCCGCTGCTCTGCTTGCTCCATCTGCTGCATAAGAAATCAGTCTCATGGAGGAGTTGACCACTAAATTTAAGGTAAAATTAAGGAGCTAACAGGAAACTTTCTCTGACACCCTTTCAGGTTGTGAACCTTAGAGGGTATTCTCCTAGCTCTTTCAGGAGATCTCTCTGTAATCTGGTAAAATGAGTCAGGTAAATTCAAAGACCCAAGAGCAAATGTCACTGAAGAAAAAATGCTCTTTCCATATCTGTCCATCATGCAAGACTCCTTGTTCGGTGGATGGACAGAAGACATCTCTGAGAGTTCCTTCTTGGTGCCTACCGCCACCACCATAGGACTCCCTTAGAAAATTTTTTGCCGAAGGAAAGGTAATGAACTTATTTTGCTTCTGAGGAACTGGTTCCACAGAATCTGGAGACTCCCACCCCTTTCAAAAAACTAAATCCATAAGTTCGTCGAAAGGCGGACACACCCAAGTGGAGGAAGGGTGAGATCCCAAAAGCCTTCAGGTACACAGACTCTTCCGCTGAAGGGTTGGTGGACTTCCAACTACCTCTCTATTTCCAAGTTGTCTCCACAGGAGACATCATCAGGAGGTAACCGTGAGGACCCTTCGGCTTCATAGAGGTCAATATCCGAAGTGACAGACTCCTCTGGGGAGTCTAAATGCTTCCTCTTGCATCACCTCATCTGAGGGACCTCTTCAAAGGGGTACTCTGGAGAGGTTTCGGAAGAAGGGGGACACCTTGAGGCTTAGGATCTCCATGTCCCTGTGGATGCAAAGGTACAGAGACAGACACTGGTGCCTTTGAGGGAAGAATGTCCAGAGATGAGAATGGAGCTGCCTGTGGAGACAGCATTCTCATCACCTCGAAAGCACCCCCCCACCGCCCCGAGCCAAAGAAAACCTGGGCTCTGGAGATCCAGAGAGAGTCCCCGAAACCAAGAGGGATGACTCCAAGGCTGAGGTAGGAGCCAAGCTCACCCGAGCCGATGCCCCGAGAGGCAAGTTCGGATCACACGACTCTCGGATCAGACTCCCCTCCATGGATCCGACTGGAGAGCGTCAGCTCACAGACTCCTAAAGTTCAAATGGAACCGAGGACATCTGAGCAATGTTCGGATCTGAAGATCCTGTGATGGACCTCGGTTCTGACAGTTCCACCAAGATCAGTTCCGGACATTCCGGCTCCTAGGTCCGAAGTCGGATCAGAGGAAGAATCGATGCAGAAGGGGAGGATTTGGTCAGACCCGAAACCCTCAAGGTTGGATCTGATAACAGTTTGGCGTGCACTGGTGTCCTTAACAGCCTCTGCACCAAACAATCCAGATCGTGGGACAGACTCCTGGAAGATAAGAGTCGAGGGGGCAGGAGATTTGGAAGCCTGGAGCAAGGGTGACTTGAAAGTGGGGGATTGGGAGTTCCAATTCAGGGGACCAACTCCGCAACTGAAACTCCACTGGCAACAAAACTGATGGAGGCGAAGTAGTAGGCCTCTCAGATCCGACAGCCTTAGGATCTGGAGAGGAATCTTTGGGCAGCTTTTTAGATGGCTCCGACAGAGCACGGGAATATAAAGACCTCTTCCCCGGCTTATCTGACTTAGGAGGAGGAGACTGGCCAGACTTAGAAGAACCCAGACCTTCTTGTATTGCTTCGGAGAAGGTGGCTTTCAAAAGGCCTCTTAGAATCAGCTTGTTCTTTCTCTCTAACAAAGCCCTGTGACTAAAGGAATGACAAATTGAACAGGACTCTTGGAGATGGACAGCTCCTAAACAGTACACACAAATGATATGCCTATCGGTAAGGGACATTTTTTGTCCATATTCCTCACATTTTTTAAACGCAGAGGGTTTAGAATTCTTAGAAGACACTGTAAGCACCAATCAACAACACGAAAGGAAACAGCTAACAATCAGGCTCTCTCTCTCTCTCTCTATATATATATATATATATATATATATATATATATATATATATATATATGTTTATATATATATATGTTTATATATATATATATATATATATATATATATATATATATGTTTATATATATTATTTTTTTGAACAACAACATCAACAATAGCAATAACAAATCCTATCCTAGAAAATGTCTAATAGAAAGGGAAAGGATGGCAGAGCCCTCTAACTTAAACAGGCTGTGCACGGAGGAGTGAGAAAAACGGAGGGGGAAGCCCCCTAACTTAACAGGCTAAGGCAGTTCTCCAACTCAAACCAACCAACCTGAAAAGACCATTAAGGGGAAAAAGAAAGCCCTCTAACTAAAATGGGCTATTTACATTTAAGTTCAAAGCTGGGATGGGGGGGCCTAACGGAGAAAACAACAGCCAGCAGCAGTTTAATCAGAGAAATAGCAGAAACAAACAATTCGCTTAAGCAGTTATTAGACAGAAAAAACAATTAGAAAAAACAATTTCTCCCAAAAATAAGAAGAAAAGTCTACTTAGCCAGGGCCAGTAAGAAGAGCACCCGATCTTGTTTAGCGGCAAATGAGTCCGGGGGAGCTCTCCTAATGCATGATGGGATAGGGTTTTAGCCATGAGCTAGTGGAAGATCTTGTGTACAAGACAGAGTCGAATCAGATCTAAACCCAACCTACTAAGAATGAAGGCAAGATAGGACAACATCACATCCAAAGTTTCACCTTATACTGCTAAAAGTTAACACGGAATAGAGTAGCATGTCTATCAAAACCATGTTAAGTGCTACTGTATGTATAAAGTACCTGGGAGTTGGAAGGTGGCAGCCTTACCTGCAAGGATAAGTTTATTATCCATTACATCTATTGCTATGATGTGTACCTTACACAAATGAACTAGGAGTACACAGTAACAAAACTTAAAACATGGCTGAGTGGTCTACTGCATCTCTTGGAGGGCTAGACAGACTAAGTGAAAGAGTACAAAAACATGTGGCAGCCTCACACATGCATAGAGATGAAATATTTCTGAAGACTGCAAGTAATCCAAGCTATAAATCAATTTGCTCTTACTGTTTTAACTTAAAGATTTGGGGTAATCTACTGACCCCAAAAATTGATGGATAAACTGGACATGAAAGCAAGAAAAATGTTTCATACTTATCAAACGACATATAAAAAGTAGTGTATACCAAGATTATATATATTCCTTACTCTAAAGGAAGTATGGGCCTCCTCAAAACTGATTACATGTATTGATCTGCTTCCCTAAGAAATGAGCTTCAAACTCTCCCAACGTTTCCTTGAATTTATTTGGTTAATGGGTCACCCTATTTTCTTTTCATCAAAGAAAAGTACAGATGTTTAAGCTGAACTTGACCATAACAACAGATGTTTGAATGATCACTGCTGCAGTTGCCTTAGCTACATGGGTTATATCCTGCCAAGGATATAAAGACTGGTTAGTTTCTAAAGCTTCAGGGCACCTTCTAAGTACCCAAGCTGTCAAACAGCTCAAGCTGAGCTAACTAAAAGACAAGTTTGGGCGCAAAGCCCTTCAGAGCTTTCCTGTGAATAGAAAGAGGGAGGTTGAGACCTGAAAGAACTATACTAGTCATGACAAAACAAATGTCCACACCCTGGTATAAAAACAAACCAAAAAACAAGGGGATGGAGGGAGGGAGGGAGCAGCAGACTGCAGCAGCGATCATTCGAACATCTACTGTTATGGTAAGTTCAACATACACAACTGTACTATGTTCATCATATCGATTACTACTGCTGCTGTAGCCTTAACTATAAGGGTAGATTACCATAGCAAACTACATTTGGAAGTAGAAGAGGCCAGGAAGACCTGGAGAATCATCCTATCAAAGCTTGACACGGATATAGAGAAGGAATAAAGCTATAGTGGTTTGCAAAAGTATGTACTAAGGACCAAGCGGCAGCTTCTAGAACATTTCTAGAATCCAACCTTTTCCAAAAAGCCACAGAGAAAGCCAAGGCCCTGATAGAGAAGGCCTTGACCTTGCCTGGAATAGATATGTAATGATGAGTATAACAAAAAGTAACAGCCTTAGACAACCAATTGGAAATAGTCCATTTTGGACACAGGGTGTCCCTTCTTACCTTCACAAGAAAGAAACAATTGATCCAAAGATTTGAGATATAGTTTTGTCAAGAAAGCATCAGAGTTATCTGTGGGCATCCATGGTATGGAGTATCCTTTCTCCCTCATTTTTAGATTCAGTAAAGAAAACAGGAAGACAGACAGTTTGGTTTGAAGTAAAATGGAAAACCACTTTAGGTATAAAATAAGGATTATTTCTCAAAGAAACCCTGTCCTTATGGAAAATGAGGTAGGGCTGACTCACCATATAAGAGCTTGCAACTTGGATACCCTTCTGCAGAGGTCAGAGGAAATCAGTAAAATTGTTTTCCATGTGAAGAACTTCAAAGTCAGCCAGATTACCTGGTTCAAATGGAGCAACACAACATTAAGATCCTAAAGAGGGGTCATCCGTTTACTTGGGTGCCCCTTATGCAAACCTCTGTCAAAAACATTTTGACATGAGATGACCTTGAAACAGGAGGATCTATGGGTAGACATGCTGAAATTGCTGATAAGTGTACCTTGTGAGAGGAATCAGAAAGGCCATAGGACAATAACTCACACAAATATTGTAAACAACTAGCCCTGAATGGGTGTTGGTTATGTTGTCGGCGCCAATTAGAAAACCTCTTCCATTTGCTAATATATAATTTTCTAGTAGCAGGCCATTAGTACCTACTGCACATCCTCAGTCAACAGGTGCATAAAAGGAATTGAGACCTTATCATCCAAGCAACTGAAAATGACTGATGTTGCAGTTTATTAAATACCCCTGTTCTTGTGTGAGTGGATCTAGTCTGTGAGGAAGCTTGTGGTAATTGCCCCGAAGGGAGACCCACAGTTGCCTAGGCCAGAAGTGTGTCACCACAATATCCTGGGTATTAATGGAAAGGAAAGAAAAGCATACAAGAAAATTCCTGCCCAAAGAAAACAAAAGAAAAGGCATCTGTCTTCCAGGCCTTCTTGCTTAGAGTCCTGGAACAGAATCTTGCCAGTTGAATATTCAAAGAGGTGGCAAGGTCTACTTTAAGAACTCCCTTGCAGATGGACCAAATGTTGGAAGACCCCCGGATCTAGTTTCCATTCATGAGGGTCTGCCCAGGTTCTGCTCAGCTTGTCTGCCACATAATTTTGCTCTGATGGAATGTAGGATGCCTGTAGAGTGAGACTGTGCTGTGTAACTATACCTCAAGTTAACACGGCTAGTCTGCAAAGGGGATATAACTCTGTTCACCCTTGCTTGTTGATGTTACCACATGACTGTGGTGGTATTGTCTGTAACCATTTTGAAGAGGTCCTGGGAGCTAAAGACAGTTCACAGAGTTGAGTGCCTTGATTATAGCAAGCATCTCCTTTATATTTATGTGCTTGCATTTGTTCTTGGTGTCCCACACCCCCACACTTTTATCCCTCCTAAAACTATTCCTCAAGCAAAGTCTGAAGCATCTATGGTAACTGATTAGGAGCAGGGAGGGAGAAAGGGAAACCTGGAATTAAGCACATCTGTTGTTTACACCAAAATATTTCTCTTCTGACAAACCCCAGCAGTGGAATTTGAAAAACAATATAGGGTGCTGATTCTAGGACCAAAGAGATTTCAGCTACCACTGCATCTTTCTTTTATGTGGAGTCTTGTGGGATACCATCAGGTATTCCCTCGCAGTGACTGAAGTCTGAGCAGACAACCTTAGAAACAGATCTAAACAAGGATCCTGTGGAAGAAAAGCTCTTTGAACAGAGGTATCTAGTTAACATTCCAGGAACACAATCCTGTGTGGGGGAGTCAGAAAGAATTTTGACTTGTGCAAGAGATCTCTCACCCAAGGGAGGTAGAGATTCCTGGCAGTTTGAAGAAGACACTGTGAACACTCCTGGTGCAGTGGACAATTCAAAAGTTAAGGCAGAGAACTGAATGCGATCCAGATACACAAAACCTTAAGACACATCTGAAGTCTGGATGAACAGGAGTCTAGTGTTGCCAGGAAACTTGAAAGATGAATAAGAGACAACATGTTGTGAAGGGATACCATTTTGAATTAAGGCAATATCACAAAGTGATTTATGAAAGAAAGAGCCAGAACTTGTCTGCAAGTATTTTCTTTCTTTCTTTGGCACTAAGAACATCATTGAAGAAAAACCCTTCCCACTTGGAAGGAAAAACTGTTTTTACCAGTCTTTGGTACAGCCCACACAGGTGGAAACAAGAGTGTCTGATCTGGAGGATAAGGAATGACCTCCCTGGAAAGAAGACATTACCTCCAACTGCCATCTGTAACCTTGATGAATGATATTCAAAACCCATTTGTCTGACGCAATCTGTTGCCCAAGAGAAAAATGGAGATTAAGACTTTCTGGAAGAAAAGGAGGGGGGGGAGGTCTCTTGGCTTTGGCAGGTTAGAGACTTCTTTTTGAAACTCCCTTGTCTGTCCTTTTTAAAAGTCTATTTACCTGAATTCTGTTGAGACTGTTTATTGTGTTTTCTGCTAAAAAATGGAACAGGAGAAAGAAAATCCCTTGGGCAATTTGAAAAGGACAGCCGAAAAATAAGGTGTTCCCTGGATCAGTTCTCCCCTTTCATTATACTTTTTGATCACCTCTGTAGCAAATGGGGCCAAACACTAAACCTCTATCCAAGGAAGAACTTAAAATCGCATTTTTAACATCATCTGGAATATTCTGAGAATGTAGCCATGCATACTTCCTTTAAACAGTACCAGTGGCCACATCTCTGGAAGAAGTGTCAACAGAGTCACACACTGCAAACAATTAGTAGTAACCAGTTTAAAAAAGAAGAAATAAAGTTATTTACAGCAGATTCTTCCTCACAAGAAGAAACTGCAGATAAAACATTCTCCATACTTTCACAATTTGTCAGAACAAAAGTTAAGATATGAACCTGACAATTCAAAATTCTGAAAACCAAAGCTGCAGTAGTATACACTAGTATACACTTTTTACCACACCTATCAATAATTTCACATCCTTATTAGAAAGAGCATGGCTAGAATTAAGTGTTAGCTGCAGTGGGATCAACTGAGAGCCTTGCTAATGGGTCAGGTTTGGGAATAGTGTACAAAACTTTAAAAGACTGAATGTTATACATCCTGTCTTTCCGAGGTAGTAACACGCTCATCCTCTAAAGGTGACAAAACTGGAGGAATGGGTGTAGGTTCTAGAAAATCCTTCTGTAGTAACTCATAGTATTTTCTGAGGGACTGAGAAACCTCAGTGTTCTCCCACTGAAAACACTGGCACAACAATTACAGTCTCAGAAAAAAAGAAGCCACCAAAGGGAAAATCAGAAACTGAGCTCTCCTCAGCATCTGAATCAGAAATCTGACGGGGAAAAAAACTGAATCTTTCATATCCCTGCATCTTGCTGTTCAGATTCAGAATCTTAAATCTCTTGAGGAAAAGATGAATCCCTCTTTCTTTTACCAGAAACTAATTTGCAAGAATATCAACAGCCTGAATTAATCCCTGAACCAGACCCAATAAACTACTACTGTCTAAAGAAATTTGAAGAATACACAAATGCTTGGTTTGCTGTTTTTTGACAGGAAAAACTGGGTCAACCATGTTACTAAGGGCAGCAGCTGCTTCCCCAGGGATGGGCACAGCATTACAGCACAACAGAAAAACATTCCCTGTTCTCTCTCCCATGACTGACAAAAGTGACTCGTCCCTTGCTCAATGAGGTGACTCCCAACAGTCAGAGGACGTGGCTGACACCTAGTCCAGAGTGGCTGTAGGTGCTACACCAGAGGGACCTAGGGTAAAAAAGGAGTGGTCTGAGGTACAAAAAATGGCCACAGCAGTCACCCACCTGCGGCTGAGGAAAATTGCTAACCTGCTGGGATGGCAAAAGCTGTTTGCTTAACTTTTTTTTGTGGCTGGAAGAAGTAATGACCATGGGACTTGTAGACTGTTCCATGTTCAAGCCAAAAACGGTGCCACTTCCTTGTTTAAGGCAAGCAGCAAATGCTGGTAAAACTACCAGTCCACAAAAGTTACTTTGTTTTTTCTGTCAAAAAAGAAAAAAGAACAGTAAAAAGCACTTTCAAACACTATGTCAGACCCATCAAGGAAAAATAAACACAATTTCATCACAGAAAAGATGTTTTCAGTTAGTTAACACTACTTTTAAACTGACAGAAAAAAAGAGTACTCATTAAAAGCATGTTACAGTCTCGAAACAGTCCCTTAAAACACAACACTCCTAGCTTTAAAATAATCTTCCTGAAGAGAAAAGGAATAAAGCATCAATAAATTTAACTAAGTGATAGATCCCCCCAAGGAACTCATCTGCTCAGCAAGGCAAAGCACAAGTTGACCATCGAGCCTCAAAAGCCTCAGAGAAGTGTACTTTTTGGTGGCAGTAAAGCTCTGAAGGGATTCACACCCAATCTTAACTCTTGGTCAGCTCAGTTCAAGCTGCTTGACAGCTTGGGCCCCTGGAAGGTGGCCTGAAGTTTTGGAAGCCGACTGTCCATTCTATCGTTGTCAGGAAATAACCTACATAGCCAAGGCTACTGCAGCAGTGATCAAGATGACAAACATCCATCAATTTTTCTGATGGATTTGGTACTTTTTATGCAACACACAACAGATCTACAAATGTCCCTGCAGTGCAACACACTCTCCACTTTTTTCTTATGTGGGGAAGAAAACTACAAGCTGGACAGACTGGTTTACATTAAATTCAGAACAAAAATTAAATATGAAAGGTTTATTTTTAATGACCTCCCTGTCCTTCTGAATGTTTTATTTGATAGCCTTTTCAACTCAAAAGACTGCAGATCTGAAATTCTTACACCTGAGGTAACTGCAACAAGAAATACAGCTTCTAAGGTAAATGGATTAGGTCAGCTGAATGGATAAACTGAAAAGCTGATCAGGTTAATTTTTTGTTTTATTATAAAATTAATATCCCAAGCTAGCGTTACTGGATGTTTCCAGTAGAGGTCACGGGCAGATGGAAACTGTAATGTAGAAAGGAATCACTCTCACTATCCATCTCTGAGAAAACAACTTCTGTGTTCAGAGACGATTCTTAGGATCCTGAGAGAAAGAAAAAGTTTCCAGCACCCCACCAACTCCAAAGAGATGGAGGTTGGTGTTGGTGTAAAGGTTAAGGTGTTTACTTCACAGACACAAGGTACAGGGTTTGAGTCTCATCTTTGATGGAAAATTGGATAGGCATAAAATGGTCTGCAAATGTACCTAGTCTAGTACTTACCTATGGACATGTTGACTGATAAAACAGCTCCCAGAACTGCGCCTACTTAGGGTAGCTCCTGGACGTGACAGGACTTTGCCTGACTTAGTGATGATGTCAGACCATGTTCACAAAATGGCACATTGCAAGCTCCCACAAATTAGCAAATATCTGCTAGATATTTAAGCCCTCAACGCAAGTCTTACAAAATAATCCAGCAGACCCACCCCACCCTAATCCTAAGCCAAAAGAACTTGGGAGAGAAGGTGTGTCTTCAGGTCAGACTACTCCTTAAATGTGGTTAGGTGACTTATGAGACCACTACATGGGGCCAGAATGGCTGGCAGCAAACTCCTGCCAATGAAATGGGGGCTGGGCAGTGACTACAACCTGGAATATATGCCTCTATCTAGACCCTCAATTCCTGCTATACCTCTCAATTGTCCCCGATTTTCAGGGATGTCCCTGATTTTGACTCGAAATTTAGCTCTGTCCCTCTTAATCCCTCCTAAAACTGGTGACTTTTGGAGAAAAGTTGGTGAATTGCACTTAAAGAATAATGGCAATAAGTGTTGTACATTTCTTGTACTTCACAAAATGTACATTAATTCATGTGCTCTGATTCTGTGAAGGTCTCAAGTTAATAGCCCTAATATTTTAAAAGTGTCCCTGATTATGTTTAAATTTGTCCCTGATTGGTTGAGAGCTATGCTTGAAAAATAGGTACAAGTTGAAGCTCATACTAGTAAAGGACAAGCCTGGCACCTAGGGGGACCAGAAAGCTGTTTTAACAAGGTACTTTCCTCGATGGAGGGATATACCATGACATACTCCCAACTGTCAGTCTTTCACAGAGCTCTGCTATGCAAGGAATCCACCAGTTAACTGCAATGCAGGGAACTATCAACCTTCATCGCCAACCTGGTAGCCAAGCATATAAGGCGTTCAACCATGTGACATAACACAGAATACATGATCCACAGGTATCTGTGAGTGCGCAATGACATTTGTGCCCCTCGTTGTAATACAGGAAATGGTGATGTGGATCTTCTGTGATATTACTTTGGTAGCCAAAAAAATTGCTTCTAAGCAAGGAATGAGGAAACCTTCCAGCAACTTATGATAGAGGAAGATAGGAACTGTGTAAATTACAGAAAGGAACTGATGTTCTCAGGGGCAAGGTGCACTTGACATCACATGGTATGCTCACTCTAGAGTGCAACAATGTATGATATAAAAGTGCCAAGTTAAGGTGGGTGAAAAACAATCACTGATCCACAGAGGAGGTTCCCTTATGTTAAAGCTAGGTAACCTTGTCTATCAGTAAAGCACATGTCAACAGTGTGATTTCCCATTACTCCAATGAGGAATGAGACAGCAAAGCTACTAATGGAGCTGATATTCCTGACATCAACAATGCATACCCACTAACTTGGTCACTAGGAGGGGTGAATGCCAGTACAGTCCTGTGTGTCAGATATCTGGTTAGACCAACAATGAACAGCCACAAGTATGGTAAAGGAGGCAAAGTGAAACAGGCTATCAAAGGTTTTCTTTCTTCCAAGTGTAGATAACTGAATAATATGTGCCACTGACCACAAAGCAAAGCAGAAAATGAAAAGATGTGGAAGATATAGGTCTAAAAATAATTCAGAAAGTGTTTTCATGGTGACTTACAGCAGGAAAAAACACTATGCAAATATAATAAACATAACATGTATAGCTGACTGTGGGAGTACTTTTTTTGTACAGTAAAAGTTGACATAAACCAGTTGTCAAGAAGTCAGATGTAAAACTATGTATTTAAAATAACTGAAAACAAAGTTAAAGACAAAAAAATATGAAAAAAGTAACAAGTGTGAAACTAAGATGCATCAACAACTCTAGGAAGGGCAATACTTTAATCATGACAGATGGCAAGAAAATAAAATCCTCTAAATTCTCCTTTAAACAGTCTGTCCTTATTATACAGCAGCTAGCTTCAACACACACCATTCTGCTCTTTTATTTATTTTACATTTGTTCACCGGGAAAGTCCGACTGGACACAGGTCCTTTTTCAGCAGAGGCCCGGGGAGAAAAGCTCCCATTACTAAGCATAGAATAAAAATACTAGTAAAACTATAGAATATAAATATCTTAGGTTTTGACAATAATATAAAATTACAGGATTGGATGGCTTGTAACATAGAGCCATAGATGTTGGGTAACGCACTGAATAAATGCACAGTAGACAGTCATGGCTATACAAAAGTAAAAGTCCATAGGATTTGACAGCTTTTCAAAATTCAAGGATTCAGATTTTTTTTAAGAATGAGCCTTAGATGTTAGGCAACACAATTAAATGGATACATCAGTTACAGTTTCTAAGATTTTAATTCTTAATATAGTTGACAATGTTAGCCTGAGTCAGTAAAAGATGAAGACCAGAAGGAAATTCGTACTGGTGGTGTCTGCTAAGAGAAGGAAAGAAAGTGGAGATCTGTTACTGTGATTATTAGATTGTGAATGTGGTTGGGGGGGGGTTGAGTAGATACAATACTTGTGGGTGAATTACCCTGGGCTGGAGCAGGAGCACAGCCATGAGTTTACTAGATAGGCTCTTAGAGTTTGTTTAAACTGGGGTAAGGAGAGCTGGAATACTATATTGTTGGGTAGTATGTTCCATACATTGGCTATGTAGTTAGACAAAAGTGATTCACCAGCTGTGTTGGTAGCTTTTGTGGTCTGTAATAGTAGTTTATTGCTTTAGCAGAAGGGCCAGTTATGTGAAAGTGGAAGTTAGATTTTGTAGAGCCGGGGTTTTTTCAGGCTGGTGCAAGAGTTTGTGTGCAAAAGTGAGTTGGTTATAGAGGGCGAGGTTGGGAAGTTTGAGCCAGTTCAGTTGTTTCAGAGCTGGACAAGGATGGGACCTGAAAGGGGCATCAAAGACAAATTTTGCTATTTTATTATAACAAGAGTCAAGTTTTGCTATTTCAGACTTTCTGATATTTGTGAAAATTGGGGAGGCATACAGGAGGGTGGATATAAGGGGTGTGTGTGTGTGTGTGTGTGTGTGTGTGTGTGTGTGTGTGTGTGTGTGTGTGTGTGTGTGAGATAGTAGACTTAGCTTGGTTAGTAAAGAATTGTTTATTTCTGTAGAGCATTCCCAATTTTTTACGTACTTTTTTTATAGTCTGAGAGATGTGAATGTCAAATTTTCTGTTGCAATCAGTTTCAACCCCAAGAAGTTTAGTGTGGGTAACAGGGGTGATGGCAGTTTTGTATGTGGACAGGATGTTAAAAGGTGGGTTCAAAAAATGGGATCTTGGTGGGTGGAATAGGAGAAGTTTAGTCTTGTTAGGATTTAAAATTAGCCTGGCATTAGTGAGCCATGCTTCAACTGATAGAAAGGATTCTTGTATAACAGTATGGAGCTCTTGTAGGGATGGTGCAGCACAAATTAAAGTGGAGTCGTCTAGGTATTGGATAACTGAGGCATGAAGAGAGGAGATTGTTAGTATACAGTGAGAATAGTAGGGGCCCGAGTATGTAGCTCTGGGGGACACCTAGTGTGACTGGGAGAAGTGGAGAGAGGTCATTCTGCCATTGGACTGCCTCTTGTCAGCCAGATGGATAGTTTTAAAACCAAGAGATGGAGGACTGACTGAGACTGAACTCAGAGTTTGAATTAGTTTACTATGAGAGACCATATCAAAGGCCTTTGAGAGATCTAGAAAGACGGCTGATACAAACTCCCTGTTGTTTCTGTGGTGATTCACTATATTAGGGAAAGAGATTAGAGCAGTAGTAGTGGTATGTGAGGGTCAAAAGCCGTGCTGAGTGTTAGACTTAAGCTTGTGTGTGTGTAAGTGGTCCATGATTTGCTTGTGAACACATCTTTCTAAGATTATGGATAGAGGGGATAGTACTGCTATAGATCAGTAATTAGTAAACTCTGTTGAATTTCCCCTTTGTGTAGTGGTAGAATATGGGAGATTTTCCAAACTTCAGGGACAGCATTTTCAAACAATGATCTATTGATGAGGACTGTTACAGGGTAAGCTATTGCATTGGCAGCAACTTTTAGAAATTTGTCTGGGAGTTTGTCTTTGGCTAGGGTTGTAGGTTTTAGTTTCTGAAGCAATTTTTTTATGATGTTTGTAGAGACCGGTTGGAAAGTGAAGGTGCTGTCACTGACTTTAGTTGTAGGTGGTGTGGGGGAGAGGGGGGAAACCCGGGAATTCTTACATGATTTGGGTGGTTCTGTGGAGGGGGTTCTGGAGGGTACGGTTTCGGTAAAATATTTATTGAACTGTGTAGCTATATTATCTGGATCTATATTATAAGAATGAACACTTAAAATTTCGAGCACCAGTGTGTCGGCACATTTTAAGCAAATGGTCTTATAAGCGAAAGCTCTAAAGACCTAAAACATTAAGTTCAAAATGTTATAGTTGGCCAACACATGCAAATGCAGCAGTGATGTAAAGATGTGTACATTATAAATTATGCACATTTACCTTAATTTTAGTGCAATCTCACAGTTGGCATATATAATTAGCAGGGGTGTGGGGGGTGCAGGGGGTGCATCCCCCCTGCAAATATTAGAGAAAAATTAGTGTATGTGTATTAACTGGTTTGTGTTTCGGGAAAGTGACGTTTTGGTCAAGTGTAATTGTGGAGATTTACTGTTGGCAATTGGTATGGTTACTTCATTTACATTACAAAAGTACAGTTTTGTACCTACCATAAATGTAGATGTTCGAGTGCTAATACAGCTGCAGTCATAACAGATGGGTTCTCCTGCCGTCAGGCGGGTCCTCGGTCGGCCAAATTCCAAAGTCTAGGTCCGGCGTCGGTTGTCGTCGCTTCTTCCCTGACGTCAGTGCGACAGGGGTATAAAGGAACCAGCCGACGCCATTTTCTTCAGTTTTTCTTGCCCCCGATGTCAGGTGCCCCCAGAAGGAAGGCAATAATAAAATTGTGTGATAATGCAGTGCTATATAATCAAAATACAGTAGTTGCAAGCAAATACATCTTAAATGAAAACCCCAATCAGGTTGTATGAGGATGTGTTAGCCTATATGCCTGTCCCAAGAGGGGAAGGAGGGAGGGAAACCTGGACTGCAGCTGTATTAGCACTCGAACATCTACATTTATGGTAGGTACAAAACTGTACTATGCTCATCGTGCATACAGCTGCAGTCATAACAGATGGGTAGAATCCCAAAGCTAAGAAAGGGGTGGTAGGCACTAGTTGGAACTAGGAGGAGCCAAAATGCCCTGCAAGACTGCAGTGGCAAAGCCTGCTCTAGATTTGGAGTATAATGGTAGGTTGTAGTGCTTGGAGAAGGTATGCACAGAACTCCAAGTGGCTGCTTCCAAAATATCCTTGGTAGGAACTCCTCTGAGGAAGGCTGCAGAGGTGGTTGTGGCCCTGGTGGAATGAGTTCTAATGCCTGTAGGAACAGCTTTGCCATGAAAGGAATAGCAAAAGCGTATGCAGTGGGCTATCCATTTTGAGATTGTCTGTTTGGAAATTGGTTTCCCTTGAGCTCCTACCGCATAGGCCACAAAGAGCTGTTCTGATTTTCTGAAAGGCTTTGTTCTGTCCAAATAATAACGCAGCTGTCTGTGGATGTCCAAGGAATGTAGTAATCTCTCCCCTTTGTTTTGAGGATTAGGATAAAAAGTAGGTAAATGTATGGCCTGATTTAAAGCTACCCTGGATACCACTTTAGGCATAAAGGACGGGTTGGTTCGTAAGGAAACTCTGTCCTGATGGAAGATGATAAAAGGCTGGACAGCCATGAGAGCCTGTAGTTCTGAAACTCTAAGAGCTGAGGTGATAGCCAGAAGGAAAGCTGTTTTCCAGGGCAAATATTGCAAATCTGATGAGGCAGCTGGCTCAAAAGGAGGCAAGGTCAATTTTTCCAGAATGAAATTAAGATCCCAAGCAGGTATTGGTTGTTTCCTTGGAGGCCTTAAATTCTTACCCCCTCTGAGGAACTGTCTTAAGAGAGGGTGAGAGAATAAAGGTGGATTAGTGTTGTATTCTGCAGAAATGGCTGAGGCATGTATTTTGATGGAGGAGAAAGAAAGTCCACTGCTTAGCAGTTCAGCCAAATATTGTAGTATTTGAGGTAAATTCAGTTTTCCAGGATCCTGGCCCTTTTTCTCATTCCAGACACAAAAACTTTTCCATTTTGCGGAGTAAGCTCTTCTAGTTGATGGCCTTCTGGCCTCCAAAATGACATCCTGCACCTCCTTGGAGAGTAGGGCCTGTTGAGATGCTAAGGAATCTTCCATGCGGCTAGATTGAGTGTTTTTAGCTGGCTGTGAAGAGTTTTGAAACTGTGCTGAGTCAGAAGAAGAGGCATTAGAGGCAGGGTCCATGGTGGGGAATGCGTCAGGCTCCTCAGGAGTGGGTACCAGTGTTGTCTTGGCCAGTCCGGAGCAATGAGAATCATCTTTGGTCTGTCTGCTTTGGTCTTTAATAGAACTTTGGGCAGCAGAGGAAGAGGAGGGAAGGCATAAACTGTCATTGATGTCCAACTGAAAGAAAGAGCGTCCACTCTCCAGGCCTTTGGATGGAAGATCCTTGAGCAGAATTTTGTCAATTGATGATTCTTGTGGGAGGCAAAGAGATCTATGTCTGGCCTTCCCCATTCTTGGGTTATTTCTGTAAAAACTTTTGGCTGCAATTTCCATTCGTGTGGCTCTGTCATATTCCTGCTTAGATTGTCTGCCAGCGTGTTTTCCTTGCCTGGCAAGTACTGTGCTTGTAGTTCCATTTGTAAGTCCATGGCCATGTTCCAAAGTGACATGGCCAGTCTGCATAGGGGGTAAGAATGTGTTCCTCCCTGTTTGTTTATGTACCACATGACTGTGGTGTTGTCCGTTCTTATCAATAATTGACCTGGTTATAGAAGGTCCTTGAAAGCTTTCATAGCATTTATTACTGCTAGCATTTCTTTTTGATCGATGTGAAGGTGCTTTTCTTTTTGGGACCATTTGCCCTGAATGCACCGATCTGTCATGTGCGCCCCCCAGGCGAAGTCCGAGGCGTCTGTTGTGATGACTTGATTTGCTTGAGTCTTGCTGAATGGAAGACCTGTGTTTGTTTGACATGCTTGAGCCCACCACAGAAATTCGTTTTGCAGACATGGAATTAGTGGTATTATAGTTTCCAAACTGTGGCTGTGTTGAGACCATATGTTTTTTAGGTACCATTGTAGTTTCCTCATATGCAGCTTTGCACATGGGATTAGTAAGATGCAAGATGCCATGAATCCCAGAGCCTGCAGGATTTTCCTTGCAGTTAGCCTGGTGCAATTTGCTAGTGTTCTGAAGTATTGTATTAGTTGCCCCTGCTTCTCTGGCGTGAGGTAGGCCATCTGGGTGTTTGTGTCCAAATTGGCACCCAGGAAAATTATCTTCCGAGAGGGTATTAGCCTTGATTTCTTTTTGTTGACTGTGTATCCCAGAGATTTCAATAACATTACTACATAAGCCAGATGTTTCAGAAGAATGTGCTTGCTGTCCGCTTGGATCAGGCAGTCGTCCAAATAGGGATATATTTGTATCCCTTGAAGTCTGCAGTAGGCAATTACTGATGCCAGGCATTTCGTGAATACTCTGGGCGCAGTAGATAAGCCAAAGGGCAATGCAGAGAATTGATAATGGGTTGAACCTGCAAGAAATCTGAGGTACCTTCTGCAATTTTGTCTGATTGGGACATGCAGGTATGCCTCCTTGAGGTCCAATGTTACCAGCCAAGACTCCTTGCCCAGCATGGGAAGAAGTTGCTGTAGAGTGAGCATCTTGAATTTTGGTACGAGTAGAAATGCGTTTAGGATGGATAGATCCAAGATAGGTCTCCAATCTTTTCCCTTCCTTGGCACCAGAAATAGCCTGGAATAAGTACATTTCCTTATAGTGACATCATTTCATCTTGATCAAGTAACATTTCATTTAAAGCAATATTCAGTTTTAAAAAACACACACAACAATGCTGCCCCATTCATGCATATAAAACCTTATTCAACTCTAAATTCATTATAAATTATCTATTTATTTTCTTTGTGAAACATATTTATTTTATCTTACTTCTTTCTAATGCATTAAGCTTCAAGATTGGAGTTATAGAACTCCATTCATTTATTCCTAGCCAGCTGTCTGCTTGTAACCTTACTTGCCATTCAAGCTCTCTCAATTCTAATAACAAGCTCCATGCTTTTTTATTATCTATTACTACACTGTCAATAAAGATGTAGCTAAATTGGTGCCCTGGATGGTCTTTTACATGCTTTGCTAAGGCATTAGATAAATATTTTTTTCTAATGGCATATTCATGCTCATATACACGTTGGGAGAATTTTCTCTCCGTTTTTCCTATGCAAAAAGCTAAACATGATTTGCACTTACTTAAACATACCACTGCCTTAGATTCACAACTGTATTTTCCTTTTATCATATATTTTTTGTTTCTTATAATGAATTCATTATTAATTTCTATTTTGTGGCACCATTTACATGCACCACACTTCCTCATGCCATGCAGGACACTTTCACTATAATTCTCTTTATACTGGATTAATTCCTTTAAAATTTTCCCTCTCCTGTTAACAATACATGGCTTTACACCTAATATGTTTCTAAACTCTTCATTTAATATGACCCCATTTTTTCAAATATCCATTTAAGTAGTCTGAAGAAGTTTAATATTTATTTAAACGAAAGTGCTAACATTTTAATACAGTTTTATTTTTGGAATAAAGCTTGCGATCATTTTATACTTCTAAATGGTGGTGCATCTTTGTGGATTTAGCTGACACGTTGCCTGCTTTTTTGTTTTTGCAAGTTTATCAATGCAGTTTTTGGTTTTTAAATCCAGAAAAGGACATCTTCAGTACTGTGGAACATTCTAGGACAGTTTCAAGTCTTTTCAGGATACAAAATTAATGAAGATAAATAAAATAAAAGATACAGTTATAAACTATGTACCCACACACAAGCTGGTTCAGCAATACCCATATTTATGAGGGCACAATAACATGAAGTATGTAGGAGTGCGGATTAAAAAGGCTTCTGTTATGGCAGATAAGGATATGTGGGAAGAGAATAAAAGATAATACTAAACTAAGAAACTGGAATCTCTGGTTTATGGTAATGGATAGTAAAATACAAGCAGTTAAAATTATTTTAGTTCCTTTAGTCTTGCATTCAGGTCAAGCATATTTTTATCAACCAGAGGAGAAGTTGTGGATAGCAGTTAAAGAACTGAAGGACAAAAGCAGAGAAAATGTTTTCAGTCCCTTTAGTTTAATATGTGGCTCAGGCATATTTTTATCAACCAGAAAAAAAGCTGGGTATAGTAATTAATAAAGAGTTAAAGCAATTTATCGGAAGAGGACAAGAATTAATTGAGATAAGATGAAACTACTGATAGAGCATGGTGGTTTAAGACTAGCTGATTTGAAGGGATATTTCAGAGCTACACAGTTAAGGTTCATATACATAACACAAGCAGAAGGTTACAATTCAAAAAGAAAAGGGATGATGAAGCATGAAGTTCAATTTAACGGAAGAGGGCAAGAATTAATTGAGAAGTTGAAACTACCAATAGTATGGTGGCAGGGCAGGCCTTAGCCAAAATAGCGCCCTAGGCGAAGTAGTGCTCCGGCGCCCCTTAAGCTCCACCCTCACCACACTCATGAAACACCCCTGTTTGAGCCACACCCACTGGGTCATTCCCCAAGAAAGCCACTCCCATCATTTCCTTAAATTATTTAAATGCATAGGAAGAAAAAGATACCTTGCAATGTAGTTAAACTGCAGCTACCTTTGCATATGTATTTTCTACTTGAAATACCAGAGCCAGATCATGGTCAAATAGGGTTCTAGGAAGGGTAATAGACCGCCACCCCAGAACAGCCCCTCCTGCAGCAAACACCAGCAGCAGCCCCCTCCTCAGCCATTCCAGTATTCCATTACTTGATTATCTCACCAGTTACTATGCATATGTAAACTTGTCTGCCCTTGAAACTCATTCATTGAAATGGCAAAACTCACTTTCATTGAAACAGCAGGAAAACCCACATCAAAAGTTATACAAGGCATAAACCAAAAACCTGAGATAAGATCATGTATATTTTGTGAGCTTGGACAGTTGAGAATCAAGCCACTCACCAATCTCTTCCTTGTCTCTTACACACATACATACATACATATACAGTCTCCCCTGTCCAACACACACACACACACACACACACACACACACACACACACAATCTTCTAGCTCAAGAATAAGTGGACAAAAATCCATTATTATGAAAATTTTAACTAATCCTCTTAAACACTGAAAAGGTTGTAATAATAGATTTAACATTAATGTGCATTTTCTGAAGGACATCAATTGTCTGTCATTTAGCAACTGCAGCCTACAAAGATTTGTCAGAAAACCTCACATTTTATGAGAAACAGAGGCAAAATGTGGAAAGTTAAGGCACACACCAATCTGTTTCTCTCACACTCTCTCATTCACTCGTGCATATAGTCTGACCAATTATGCACACATGCATACATTCACAAACCACGTGAATTGCACATACCTGCTTATACCAGAACAGATCCTGAAGATCTGTTTTTTTTTTTCCTGCAGTCTGACTATTTGGGTTACATATTTGACAAACCACATCATACAACACACACAAAAAAAACCTCAACCCTCTTTACTTGCTGTAAAACTAAAAGTAATAAAAATGCAACACTTCTTTCATTACAATGATGATAAAATGAGCCTTTGATATCTTTCAGACTAGTAACTCAGCTACTTAGCTAGTTATCATGTAGAAGCACATGTTTGTCTGACCTGCTGACTTTTAGCCACTCGCTAGGAGATGTGAAAGAGTGGGAGCCCAACATGACTTTATGAGCCTGTATGTTTGTGACTTTTATCCATTGCCTTTTTTTTTTTTTTTTGGCAAACTATTTTCTGTTGCTTCTCCCTGACCTATCAAGTCTAATTTGAATTATCACCTCTTTGTGTGGGATTTTATTTTGTCTGATTGGAATAAGTCCTGAGCTGATCGCCATCTTATGAATGTTGAAAATGAAATGGGCAGTGGCTATGTTTACATGGCGATGGGTTTTGAATCTAATCAATTAAAAGAACAGAACCATCCAGGAATGTACATTTTAATATACTCATATACATACCTCTGCCACGGTCGCCTAGTTTGCCTATGCCTAAGGCCGGCCGTGGCTCCTGGGTTAAACACTTGGGACAGATGGTTTTATTTCCATTAATGTTTAATAACCAGACTGCATGATATGTGATATGTTAAGAAAACATCATAACATTTTATGCCTCACATAGCTTAGTGGTTAAGTGCTTTGACTATGGTGTATGGGCTCCTGGGCTAAGCACTTAAGACTGACTTTTTTTCCATTAATGTTTAATAACCAGACTGCCTGATATGTTAGGGAAAACATCTTTATAATGAATGTTTCATATAGCTTAAAGGTTATGTGCCATAGCTATGGTGTATGGGGTCCTGTGTTCTAAACTGAAGATTGGTATTTCTTTTCCATTAATGTTAAGTAACCAGAGTGCATATGTTAGGAAAACATCATGCTGTACTACATCTGTGATGGCTTAGTGGTTAAGTAATTTGACTTTGGTGTATGGGGTCCTGGTTTCAAAACCTACAAGACTTACTTAGTTTGTTCCTACACTTTATATTTTATTGCAGAGGGGGACTAATTTAAAATAAATTTAACATGTATGTTTTAATTATTTTGCTAGGGGTATGGACATTTTTTCTGCACCATTATCTGTTTGTGTGTGTGTGTGTGTGGGGGGGGGGGGGCTGTGTGAACCTTAGGGCACTGACAAAGGCTTTGCCCGGCACACAATCTGGGGTAACATTTGATGATGGGGGCACAAATAGGTTATCTAACAGTGTAGTACCTCGTGGGCGGTACTGCACAGGTTAGGGCGTGTCCATATTAATTGGCAGGTCAGCGCACATTTGAGTGACACTGAGTGTTGATTCCACTTGCAGATAAAACTTCACTTTTTTATGCCAACACAAACATATTTTCAAGTTTTTTTAAGCATTTGCATTAATCAATATGTTTTCTTTATTGTGCCATAAAACTATATTCATTCTAGCTATGCGATCACCCAGGACAGGCTAAGATTTACTTATTTATTTGCTATTCTTATAGTACAGTCCTTATATGGACGTCTGCACAGAAGTAATGCTTTTCGGTCTTCCCAATGTTAAAGTAACTTACTGCGGCATTACTGTAGCACATTCCACATTACAATTTAAATATTTGCAAAAGGCATGAGAATGCTTTTTATTTGCATCAGAATGTATAAAACACAAAAAGAAAATAACCATGTAAACCTGAATAACCGATCGCAATCAAAGGGTTTTATACATTCCAATGCCAACAAAATGCTTTTCACTGCTTTATTTTGTTAATCTGGTGTAAGCTACATGACAGCTAATTACAATTAACGTAGCTTGGTAAGTTGTGGGCGTTTAGGGGCAGGGTTTGCTACTGCGCATCCTGCGAGGTACTACACTGTTAGATAACCCACAAATAGGGAGAGTGTTTACATATTTGCTTACATACTAGAGGACTTGGGTGTGTATGTGCTTGTGCAAACTTTTCTTTCTTTTTTATCCACGGACACTAATGTAGTATCCACGGATAAAACACTCTTGCTGTTGCAGACTTCCGTGGGCAGGGGGCATGTATATTGTGAGAGCACTGCTCTCAGACACACACCCACTGCGCTCGCACACAGCTCCGTGTCCGTGTAGCACTACAGCAGCACGCGCTGCTGCTCTACACGGACACGGAACGCTCCGTGCAAGAAGAGCTTCTTCTTGCACAGAGCATATGTGAATCCTGGGGACTATGTCCTAATTCTACTGAGAAATAGTTATTATTGTCATTAGTTTGAAAAAAAATAACACACACTAGTTCTATGTGCTTGCTTATTTGCTGCCTAAAAATATTTGTCCTGACTCAAATATATTTTGCAAGCCATGTCCTCAAGGCTGGATAAGATAAAATAAAAATAACTATGATTCTGCGTGGAGACATGCGTGAATGGGCGTACCTTTGTTGAAGGTTGTGCATCAGGGCTGGCAACTCGGCACGTAAAAATCAACTACCAATCATTAGCGGACCGGAGTTCCGCTGTGGCGATCCCTAACCGGGAAAAGCCGAAAGACACAACAACATATAAAAAAAGAAAGAATGTAGACCCTAGGGAATGTTGCTGAACTCTTTAGATGATATAGGATAGCATTATCTGTCATGAATATTTGAACTAATGTCTTACATCTTTTGGAAAAATGTCAGAATTAGAGCTTGGATATCACACGATCAAATAACTTTTACACAGAGTATAATATGCGACATTCTAAAGTACTCTACATATCTGGCTTAGTGAATATATCAAGCAATAAAAAGCTTCAAAGGGTATAATCAGAAGCTAGTATATACCTACATTGTACAGTAATTTGGTTTAAACCTTCAGAATAATAAAGAGATTAAAACTGATGCGTCAGTCTATTCAGTTGCAACAAACTAGCGGTTTTGCAGAACTCGACCAAAAATACACAGAACTATTGAACAGAAACTCAACACCTACAACATGGGATCTAATACAAAACTGATTATGCGAAAAAGTCGTTGTAGATATCAAAATATGTAAGGAGGATTTTCAACACTTATGAAAAAGGAGACAAGATGTCTAATTATAACTCTTTAAATCATAATCTGGTGAACGTGTGTCCCAAACTTAGCATTGTTAATGTTATTATTTCCATGGAGGTCCAGAATAAAAGAACTGGTAGCAATTAAACAAAACGTTCAGGTATTTTTGTGACTTTAGTGACTGACTCAATTTCAAGCTCGATGATTTGAGGTCTTTTCCTGTATTTTCTTCCGTTCCTTAGTTTTGCATTAAGACTGAATAAATTATGCTTTTCTTTTATCCACAGTAGTTTTGCACGTCATTCTTCTGATTCTATTTATTTTATTAACCTATTTAACATTTGCTGACTGGGAAAGTCCAACTAGGACAGAACAGAACCTAATTTCAGTGGAGGCCCACACTCCAGATGCATGTCTTTGGAATACAAGAGGAAACCGGAGTACCTGGAAGAAATACACATGATTGAAGAGAAGACATGCAGATTCGGCACAGAAGGCACCTCAGCCAAAAATCGAACTGGAGAACCTCTTGCTGTGAGGCAACAGCATTAACCACTGCAGCACTGCCCTGCCCATAAACTTTGTTTTTGCTGCTTTCAAAGCATCTGTGCATGTTATTATTTTTTTCTGTCTAACTTATATCCAATGTAGATGGAACGTCTCTGAAAAGCAACCACTGGTTCCGGTGGACTTTGTTATACAATAAATAAAAATGTAAAAATGGGAAACTACAAAGAAGTGCAGTCTATTTCACATGTGAGCACGCACACACACACACACACACACACAATCTCTCTTTCGCTCGCATACAGAAACAAACAGTTTGAATTACACACGCATACACTTACTCACCTTCTTTCTAAACCAAACTGCCACATGGACTTAGCCCCCCACTTCACGGAACTGCTAGCTTAAAATTGCGCGCAACTGAAAACTGGATTTACTTCTAAGCTGGCGTAAGTACGCATGATTCTAATAAAAGGAGAAGACGCTAATAGCACATTCGACCTGCTGCAGCTGTAAAAGTGGGAGGGCACTCACCCCCCATGGTTCCGATGCCCTTGTATTTTTTTTTTTTTTTTTAATTAATTAAGTTAGTGCAGTCTTTCTTCCCGCCACCTGCTGCAGGCACTGGGAAGAAAGAATGCACTAATTAAACTAATTAAAATAAAAAAATAAATAAGCCAAAATTGCGCCCTTTACAAGGCCGGCCTGTACGGCGCCTAGTTCGCCTATGCCTAAGGCCGGCCGTGCATGGTGGTTTAAGACTAGCTGATTTGAAGGGATATTTTAGAGCTACACAGTTAAAGCTGATATACATAACACAAGCAGAAGGTTGCAATTAAAAATGGAAAGGGATGATGATGAAGCAATGAGAAGTTCAAGAAACCGAGACAGACAAGGGGGGGGGGGGGATTTGGAATGCAGATCTTTAAGGAGAATAACAACACCCATACATAATATTACACTCATAAAGAAGCAAAAAGCATTCTAACTAAGCCAACATGAGAATGGAGAAAGAAGATTTTCCCAAAAGGGAGGACTGAAAACAGGGTCACAGAATATTGGTTAAGAGAAAAAGTACAGTTGTGTACCTACCATAAATGTAGATGTTAGAGTGTATTCACTCACTGGTGCATTCATTATACTTGGGTTATCCTGCTGGCAGGCGACCCGCAGTCGGCCCGAGTTCCAAAGTCTTGGTCCGGCGTCGGTTGCGGTCACCTCTTCCCTGACGTCAGTGCGCCAGGGGTATAAAAGATGCAACAGACGCCATTTTCTTCAGTTTTTCTTGCCCCAGATGTCAGGTGCCCCCAGATAGGAAGGCTGGAAAGATAACGTTATGCCAAAAAAACAACCATATATTACTATAAACATTTCCTTCATCTACAAGCAAATACACCACATAGGTTATATAGAATTGAGAAATACAGAAAAGTCCCAGCAATGAAAAGAGGGATGGTGGGTAACCTGGACTGCAACAGTGAATACACTCGAACATCTACATTTATGGTAGGTACACAACTGTACTATGTTCAGCGTGTTTCACTGTTGCAGTCATTACACTTGGGTAGAATCCCAAAGCTGAGATTGGGCGGCTGGGTCTAAATTGTATTTGGAGAGGCTACCAGGCCCTGCAGAACTGCAGTGGCAAAGCCTGCTCTGGATTTAGAGTAGAGAGGTAAGTGGTAGTGCTTGGTGAAAGTGTGCACTGAGCTCCAGGTTGCAGCTTCGAAAATGTCTTTGGTTGGTACTCCTCTGAGAAAAGCTGCTGAAGTGGCTGCTCCTCTGGTAGAATGTGGCCTAATGTCCTTAGGCACTGATTTGCCATGCTGTGCATAACAGAAGCGGATGCATTGTCCTATCCATTTTGAAACTGTCTGCTTTGTAATAGGCTTTCCTTGTGATTCTGCAGCATAGGCTACAAACAGTTGCTCAGTTTTTCTGAAAGCTTTGTTTTGTCCAAGTAGAATCGTAGCTGTCTGTGTATATCCAAAGCATGCAGAAGTCTCTCCCCTTTATTCTGGGGATTTGGGTAGAAAGTTGGTAAATGAATGGTTTGGTTCAAGGCCAAATTGGAGACCACTTTTGGCATGAATGTTGGGTTTGTTCTAAGAGAAACCCTGTCCTGATGAAAAATGATGAAAGGTTCCACAGCCATTAATGCCTGTAACTCTGAGACTCTTCTTGCTGAAGTTATTGCTAGGAGCAGAGCAGTTTTCCATGATAAGAATTTTAGATCAGCTGTGCTGGCTGGTTCAAAGGGAGGCAGTGTGAGATTTTCTAAAACAAAATTGAGATCCCAAGTTGGTACTGGTGCTCTCCTTGGGGGTCTTATATTTTTTGCCCCTCTGAGGTACTGTCGTAGTAGAGGATGTGAAAAAATAGGAGGTTCCATATTGTAATGAGCTTAAATGGCAGAGGCATGGATTTTAATTGATGAGAAAGATAGGCCTTTGTCCAGCATCTTAGTTAGGTATTGTAAAATGTGAGGTATATTTGGGACAAGTGGTTTGAGCCCTTGTGACTGGTTCCAAGCACAGAATCTCTTCCATTTTTCTGCGTAAGATGTCCTAGTGCTGGGCCTCCTGTATTCTAAAATGACATCCATAACAGCTTTAGAGAGAGGTGCAGTCTGAATGGCTACATTATCTGCCATGCTGCCAGATTTAAGGTTCTGAGTGGACTGTGCAGAATCTGACTGTCTTGTTGAGTCAGATGATGAGGAATTTCAGGTAGAAGCCAAGCTGGGCCTTGAGACAAGCTCTTTAGGATTGGGTACCAGTGCTGGCGTGGCCAGTCTGCGGCAATCAGGATCATTTTTGGCCTTTCTTGTCTGACTTTTAGGAGCACCTTGGTAATAAGAAGCATCGGAGGGAAGGCATAGACTGTCAGGACTTTCCATCTGAATGATAGAGCATCCACTTTCCATGCTTGAGAGTGATAAATTATTGTGCAGAATTTCTGTATTTGGTAATTGAGGGGAGGCAAATAGATCTATGTCTGGGTGTCCCCATTTCCTCGTTATCATGCTGAACACTTGTGGCTTTAGTTTCCATTTGTGAAGATCCATGAGATTTCTGCTTAGTTCATCTGCCAGTGTATTTTTTGTTCCTGGCAGGAATTGTGCCTGCAGATGTACTTGATAGGTCAGTGCTGTGTTCCACAAAGTCATGGCTTGTCTGCATAGTGGGTAGGAATGTGTGCCCCCTTGCTTGTTTATGTACCACATAACTGTGGTACTGTCCGTCTTTATTAAAAGTTGTCCTGGATGCAGAAGGTCCTTGAAAGCTGTCAGGGCATTCTGTACAGCTAGCATCTCTTTTTGATTGATGTGGAGATGCATTTGTTCCTTGGGCCACGTGCCCTGAATACATTTTCCTGCCATATGTGCCCCCCAGGCATAATCCGATGCATCCGTTATTGTGTGCCTTTCTGTGGGTAAGGTGAAAGGCTGTTCCTTGTTGTGGTGACAGGCCTGGGA
Source organism: Protopterus annectens (assembly GCF_019279795.1). Classification (NCBI taxonomy): domain Eukaryota; kingdom Metazoa; phylum Chordata; order Ceratodontiformes; family Protopteridae; genus Protopterus; species Protopterus annectens. The sequence continues at coordinate 10,851,889 of NC_056731.1, forward strand.
CCACCATCGAAACTCCTGTTGTAGGCAGGGAATTATCCAGGCTGTGACCATGCTGAGTCCAAACACTTTTTAGATACCATTGTAGTTTCCTCATATGCAGTTTACATATGGAATTAATAGAATGCAGGATGCCATGAAGCCCAGGGCCTGCAGAATTTTTCTTGCAGGGAGCTGGGTTTTTGTTGCCATCATTTGAAAGTAATGAGTCAGTTGCCTTTGTTTGTCTGGCGTGAGATAAGCCATCTGGGCAGTTGTATTTAAGCTTGCACCCAGGAATATTATCTCTTGAGAGGGCACTAGTTTTGATTTATTTTCGTTTACTGTGTACCCTAGGCAAATTAGTAATCTTTTTACAAACGCCAGATGCTTTAGAAGAATGTCCTTGCTCTCTGCTTGAATAAGGCAGTCGTCCAAGTAGGGATACATTTTAATTCCTTTTTGTCTGCAAAATGAAATTACTGGTGCCAGGCATTTTGTGAAGACCCTGGGCGCAGTAGATAAGCCAAAGGGCAGTGCAGAGAATTGGTAATGCATTGAGCCTGCTATGAATCTGAGGTATCTTCTGCAAGTGTATTGTGAAAGAGGTATGTGCCTAAAAAATAAAATGCAATGGAAGGAAGCACTTTTTATTTTAAAGTTTGACACTCTGTATCCTAAGGGGTTAGAGAGCTTAATTGGAAATGGCTCTTGTAATGAGTTGTTCTTAATTGTTTTATTAGTGCTGTTTTTATTATATAAAAAGAAATGAGAAATGGTATTGGTATAACTCTGTTAAAGGCTTTTGCTGAGGCGCTGGAGAAGTCAAATTTTTGTTATTACAAAAATAAATTATTGGATTTACTGGCTGGCTCATTTTTTGGATCTTGTGCAAGATTGTCTGATTGGGACATGCAGGTATGCCTCCTTGAGGTCCAAAGTAACTAGCCAAGCCTTCTTGCCCAGCATGGGCAGAAGTTGCTGTAGTGTTAACATTTTGAATCTTGGAACATCCAGGAAAGTATTTAGGATTGACAGGTCCAATATTGGTCTCCAGGCTTTGTCCTTTCTGGGTACTAAGAAAAGTCTCGAGTAAAATCCTTGTCCCTGTCCTTGCTGAGGAACTCTGTGAATAGCTCCCATGTCCATAAGAGCAGCAATCTGTTTTTGTGCCTCTGCCCATTGGTTTTGTGGCAGGTCTGGCATACCTTTTGATTTTGGAAGCGTGTGAAAGTGGAACCTGTAACCCTGAGAAACAATATTCAGAACCCATTTGTCCTGAGTGACTATGTGCCAATTTTTTGAGAAAAATGCTAGCTTTCCCCCTAGGGGTGCTGCCAAAAGGTAAGCGCTTGGCATCTGTAGAGGGAAGCAAATGTGACCGTGTCCTATAAGGCTGTGATTTGTCTTCTCCTCCTTTGGGGGCTGAAGCACCCCACTGTTTAAGTCTTTAGGAGCCTTGGGGCTGAGATCTGCCTCTTGGGCGTCTGTATCTGCCTCTTTTTGGTCTGACACTGGAAAAGGACCAATTTTTTGAAGGCCAGTTTCTGCTAAATCTAGGTGGTTGAACCTGTAAGAAATCCTACACTGTCTGCATTGATTTTGCTTTATCCTCCATTTTCTTTAACACCTCTTCTGCCTTAACACCAAACAAAGTATCATGCTGTAGAGGAGCATCCAATAATTTTACTTTAACATGGTCAGGTAAACTTTGTTCTTTCAACCAAGCATGCCTTCAAATAACAGAGCCTGTAACTGTGGCTTTACAAGAAGCCTCTAATAAATCAAAACCACATTGCAGAGTATGCTTTCCCACTTGCTCAACTGCATGCAATAAATCCTGCATTTCCTTACTGTCCGGACTGTCTGAATTTGAAACCATTTTCTGTTTTAACAATGACATGAGGTACTGTTGATATTTAAGCATGTGAAACTGGCAATTTAAAGCCCTTACAGCTAAAGTAGCAGAGGTGTAAACTTTTTCCCCCCATCTGTCCAGAGCTCTGGAATCCCTATCCGAGGGGACAGGATTTTTAGCAGTGGAAGCCTTAACCCCTTTAGGACCCTGGGAAACTGTTTCTGGGTCTGCAGCGGGGTTTTTGTAAAGAAATTTATGAGAGTCAGGGACCCTGTAGTACCTGTCTGGCTTGACTGGTGCAGGGGGTAAAGAATCAGGAGACAGACCGGATTCAGAGAAAACATCATCAACAATATCAAGCACAGGGAGGATAGCCGGGGGCCTGTGCTGAGGCAATAAAAGGAAGTCCCGGAGCCTTTTCTTGGATTCTGAATAATCCTGGCTCTCCCAGTGGAAATGCTCCCTCATGGTGTGCAGGGTGTCCCCAAAAGAATAATCCTCAGGCAGAGAGGCTGAAGGTATAGACTCTTCTGCATCAGAGTCCTCATAGGGAGGGAGAGAATATCCCTGATCAGAAGAGGAATCAGAGGAAATAGAAACCAGGTCAGAGGAATCATAGTCAGTGTCTTGCCTAGGCCTTTTGTCAGGAGGGGGATGGGAACCCCTGATTAAACTAATTAGGTCTTCGGCCATTTTAAGCATCTATTTCTTTGGCATGGATGACTGTTCAGGAGAATACTGTACTTGTTTCCTGGTCTTTAATGGTGTCTTTGACTTTGCCTTGGCTGCTGTAGTGGGCTTAATTGTAAGCTGTGAAGGTCTGAAAACACCCTCAAAAGCCGATGCCTGCTCAGCTGCTCCGGACCCATCGGAGGGAATAGTTTCCGTAGGCGCAATACCTTGAGTTTCCACAGGCCTCGGTGTCTCCACGTGGCTGTCTGTTACGGCCTGTGGCTCTGAGGTAGCGGGTGTCAGGGGCGGCGAAAGCACCTCACTGAGAACCTGCGACTGGCCTAGAAGAGGCTTTGTCATCGGTTTTGGACCTCGGATGCCTGTTCTTTTCTTTGTCTTTTTTATAAATTCCGGTCGTCGGTTGTTCCAACGGCATTATGTAATTAAACCTTTGGCCAAAATAATGTAAAGCAAAATCAAACAGACGTTTAATAGTGTGTTTATTGAATCTAGCACAAAACCGACAACTGGTAATGTCGTGGTCATGGCCTAAGGAATACAGTAAGAGTGAAAGTCCTTATGAGGTACTTGCTTCCCACAAGAAATACAATTATTAACTTTTACTGACATCGGTCTGGAGCAAGAAAAAGTTTCCCCAACGGGGTACTTAGCTTTAATGAAGACTTCGGATCTGAAACTCAATTTTGAAAATCTCAGGAGTCTGCCAACTGGCACTTGCAAACTGCTTTTGCTTCGGGCACTGCGCGGCAAGAAAGACTGAAGAAAATGGCGTCGGTTGCATCTTTTATACCCCTGGCGCACTAACGTCAGGGAAGAGGCGACAGCAACCGACGCCGGACCAAGACTTTGGAACTCGGGCCGACTGCGGGTTGCCTGCCAGTAGGATAACCCAAGTGTAATGACTGCAACAGTGAAACACGATGAACTTCTAGAATTTACTGGAGAAAAATGGAAAAGGAACCAGGGTACTGGGAGAAAATAACTACAGAGTGAAAGGTAACAGTGGGATGAAGTAGAGGCAACATCTGGACCGTAAACTACAGACTGCCTTCTCTACCAGGGACTGATACTGATATCAGTGTTCAGGTAAAAAGAAAGGGACAAGGAACCAAGTGAAAAACTTGGTCTGGTAGAGTTTTTAGGTGACTCTAGAATAGAATCTGTATATAAAAAAGAGATAATTAGTAGGGCATATACAATATTGCATAACAACTAGAAAAATAAATTAGAGGTGGTTAGAAAAAAATTGGAAAAAGACACTGGAAAAGAAATTAACAAGAGAACAATGAGATGGCATATGAATGGCTCCCGAATATGCAACAAAGCTCAGAATGTTCAGGAACTTTGCTTGGAAGTGTTTGCATAGGTATTTTGATACCGCAATCAGACTTCAAGTAATTTTTCCTCTGGTACATGGCAAATGCTACAGGCATGATGGGGAGGAAAGAGTTAACTGGGAACATACGTTTGGGAAGCATAATTAGTTGGCCGATTTTAACTATGTCAGAAATATTGAGTCCACCTATTGGCTGCAACTAAGGAAATGATTCCTTTGCTCTGGGACACAGGATCTAAATTTCCTACACAAATGAAGGCCTTATTAAGATTAATTCTGTTGGCTGCAAAAAAGCAATTACTAGAAAGTGGAAATCAAAGTCTAAAGAAACTGTAATTGAAGTACTGAATATTATAAAAAAAGAAAAAAAAAATGAAAGGGGGATATCTAGAAAAGGGAAAGAGAAAATTATATAGAAATACAT